>NC_052513.1:24147194-24426438 GCF_014356525.2 Nilaparvata lugens | reverse complement strand
TGATTTTCATGATGGTTAGCCTACATCATGGATTTTCTGAGATTTACATCATGGATTTTCGAGAAAATGAAAAATTTCAATTTTTCATGATTTTCATGATGGTTAGCCTACATCATGGATTTTCTGAGATTTACATCATGAATTTTCGAGAAAATAAAAAATTCAATTTTTCATGATTTTCATGATGGTTAGCCTACATCATGGATTTTCTGAGATTTACATCATGGATTTTCGAGAAAGTAAAAAATTTCAATTTTTCATGATTTCCATGATGGTTAGCCTACATCATGGATTTTCTGAGATTTACATCATAGATTTTCGAGAAAATAAAAAATTTCAATTTTTCATGATTTCCATGATGGTTAGCCTTCATCATGGATTTTCTGAGATTTACATCATGGATTTTCGAGAAAATGAAAAATTTCAATTTTTCATGATTTTCATGATGGTTAGCCTACATCATGGATTTTCTGAGATTTACATCATGATTTTCGAGAAAATAAAAAATTTCAATTTTCCATGATTTTCATGATGGTTAGCCTTCATCATGGATTTTCTGAGATTTACATAATGGATTTTCAAGAAAATAAAAAAATACAATTTTTCATGATTTTCATGATGGTTAGCCTACATCATGGATTTTCTGAGATTTACATCATGGATTTTCGAGAAAATAAAAAATTTCAATTTTTCATGATTTTCATGATGGTTAGCCTACATCATGGATTTTCTGAGATTTACATCATGAATTTTCGAGAAAATAAAAATTTCAATTTTTCATGATTTTCATGATGGTTAGCCTTCATCATGGATTCTCTGAGATTTACATCATGGATTTTCGAGAAAATAAAAAATTTCAATTTTTCATGATTTTCATGATGGTAGCCTACATCATGGATTTTCTGAGATTTACATCATGGATTTTCGAGAAAAAAAAATTTCAATTTTTCATGATTTTCATGATCGTTAGCCTACATCATGGATTTTCTGAGAGTTACATCAAGGATTTTCGAGAAAATAAAAAAATACGATTTTTCATGATTTTCATGATGGTTAGCCTACATCATGGATTTTCTGAGATTTACATCATGGATTTTCGAGAAAATAAAAAATTTAAATTTTCATGATTTTCATGATGGTGAGCCTACATCATGGATTTCCTGAGATTTACATCATGGATTTTCGAGAAAATAAAAAATTTCAATTTTTCATGATTTTCATGATGGTTAGCCTACATCATGGATTTCCTGAGATTTACATCATGGATTTTCGAGAAAATGAAAAATTTCAATTTTCCATGATTTTCATGATGGTTAGCCTTCATCATGGATTCTCTGAGATTTACATAATGGATTTTCAAGAAAATAAAAAAATACAATTTTTCATGATTTTCATGATGGTTAGCCTACATCATGGATTTTCTGAGATTTACATCATGGATTTTCGAGAAAATAAAAAAATTCAATTTTTCATGATTTTCATGATGGTGAGCCTACATCATGGATTTTATGAGATTTACATCATGAATTTTCGAGAAAATAAAAAATTTCAATTTTTCATGATTTTCATGATGGTTAGCCTACATCATGGATTTTCTGAGATTTACATAATGGATTTTCAAGAAAATAAAAAAATACAATTTTTCATGATTTTCATGATGGTAGCCTACATCATGGATTTTCTGAGATTTACATCATGGATTTTCGAGAAAATGAAAAATTTCAATTTTTCATGATTTTCATGATGGTTAGCCTACATCATGGATTTTCTGAGATTTACATCATGAATTTTCGAGAAAATAAAAAATTCAATTTTTCATGATTTTCATGATGGTTAGCCTACATCATGGATTCTCTGAGAATTACATCAAGGATTTTCGAGAAAATAAAAAATTTCAATTTTTCATGATTTCCATGATGGTTAGCCTACATCATGGATTTTCTGAGATTTACATCATAGATTTTCGAGAAAATAAAAAATTTCAATTTTTCATGATTTTCATGATGGTTAGCCTTCATCATGGATTTTCTGAGATTAAAAAATTCCAATTTTTCATGATTTTCATGATGGTTAGCCTACATCATGGATTTTCTGAGATTTACATCATGGATTTTCGAGAAAATAAAGGATTTCAATTTTTCATGATTTTCATGATGGTTAGCCTACATCATGGATTTTCTGAGATTTACATCATGGATTTTCGAGAAAATAAAAAATTTCAATTTTTCATGGTTTTCATGATGGTTAGCCTACATCATGGCTTTCTGAGATTTACATTATGGATTTTCGAGAAAATAAGATATTTCAATTTTTCATGATTTTCATGATGGTTAGCCTACATCATGGATTTTCTGAGATTCACATCATGGATTTTCGAGAAAATAAGAAATTTCAATTTTCCATGATATTCATGATGGTTAGCCTACATCATGGATTCCCTGAGATTTACATCATGGATTTTCGAGAAAATAAAAAATTTCAATTTTTCATGATTTTCATGATGGTTAGCCTACATCATGGATTTTCTGAGATTTACATCATGGATTTCCGAGAAAATAAAAAATTTAAATTTTTCATGATTTTCATGATGGTTAGCCTACATCATGGATTTTCTGAGATTTACATCATGGATTGAAATATTTTATTTTCTCGAAAATCCATGATGTAAATCTCAGAAAATCCATGATGTAGGCTAACCATCATGAAAATCATGGAAAATTGAAATTTTTTTTTCTCGTAAATCCATGATGTAAATCTCAGAAAATCCATGATGTAGGCTAACCATCATGAAAATCATGAAAAACTGAAATATTTATATTAATGAACAACGGTTTACAGTGAGTTTAAGGAGGCACATTACACATTGTTCCAATTGCTCTTTTTGTGATACTAATAAAGATTGAGAATGACTGCCATTCGCCCATAATATAGTGCCATAAAGAAGATGAGAATGAACATAACTATTAAACGTTTAATAATGTTTTCAAAGATACTATTTCCTTCAACTTTCCTAACATAAAAATACCTTTGGTAACTTTTGGAATAGTATACTCTACATGACGATTCCACTTCAAATTACTCTGAATAAATATACCTAAAAATCTTACTGAGTGCACTGTACTTAAGTTGCTGTATGAAACAGATAAGTTTTGTGTCTTGTCTAAATTAAGAGCTAGGTTATTGGCTTTACACCAGTCAAAAATTATGTCTATCCTTTCTTTGACAATAGCTTCACATAGGTTGTGATCAGTCTTAATATTCAAACACACATCATCAGCATACATATAACAATTAGTACATTCATCCTCAATGTTGGATGACAAGTCATTCATGTAAATTATAGAGAGCAAAGGCCCTAAAATTGAACCTTGAGGCACTCCATTAGGCACAACCCTTAAACTAGATGTATCTCCTTCAAAAGAAACAGCCTAAAATCTATCCGCTGAGTAAAATCTTACAAGAGCCATCGAGCCACCTGTGAATCCTATATTTTCTAGTTTTGAGATTAAAATGTCATGTGATACAGTGTCAAATGCTCTTGAAAGATCAAAAAATTTAGCATTTACAGCACTTTTTGCCTCCATTCCATCTAATACATCCTGAACAAAAGACATAACCGCCTGGCAAGTGGTATGATTCTTCCCAAAGCCAAACTGTCTGCATGACAACAAATTGTTGTTTTCAAGGAACTTGGAAATCTGCTGGGCAATCAGAAACTCAAAAATCTTTGAAAATATTGGAACTATTGAAATAGGTTTATAGTTTCCACAAAAGTTAAGGTCACCTTTTTTAAAAATGGGTACAACTTTGGAAATCTTAAGTAAGTCAGGAAAGATACCAGATTCAATACAACTATTAAAAATATGACATAGAACTTCACATATGTGGTAACTACTAGCTTTACATATGAAAGAGTTTAGATTAAAAATATCAAGACAGCCACTATTACTCAAACAGTTGATAGCAGAGAAGACCTCTTCAACAGTTACATATACAAAGGAAAAAGATATACCACGCGTTTGCACTCTCTCTAAATAATGTGAGACACTATAAGCACTATCTGGTATAGCAGCCAAAACTTCAGCTATACTGTCAATATAATAAGAATTGAAACTTTCAGCGTTCAAGTTTACATTTCTACGTCTAGATACAGATTTACTATTTAGTGTTAAGTTATCTTTGATAATTTTCCACATTATCTTTGGTTTGTTGATTGCATTACTGACTAGGCCGTTATTGAAATTCAATTTAGCCAGTTTTACTTGTCTGTTGTAAGAATACTTGATAATTTTTTTCTATATTTCTCTATGTACATCCAAATTAAAACGTTTTACCGAATTAAAATAAGTAAACAAGATTCTTTCATGACAGCCAATTCATTAGAGTACCATGTTTTACTTATAGACTTATGATTAACATTAACATTAGGCTTGAATGTTTTTACTGGGAAAGCAACATTTACATAATACAGAAATACATAGAAAAACAGTGAAAACTTATTACTAGGATTATCACAGGTATAAGTCATAAGTCACAGGTATCACAGGATTGTCTCTCCAATCAATGGCTCTTAGCATTCCATCAAACCAAATGGTGCATGTACTTTTAATTTCTCTTATAGTTATTGGTGTGGATTGAGAACAATGATTACATTTAAAGCTTGAGTTCAGATTAATTGTAGCAGTCACTGCATGGTGGTAAGACGCAGTCTGAGGCAAAACTGCTGCCTTCCACCTAGAGGGATGGATTGATGTAATTACATTATCAATACATGTGCCAGAGTCATTTCTTATATTCGGCCTGGTAACTTCGTCATTGAGCATGATATGCAAACCAAAACAATCAATTACATTTATAAACTCAAATGTCAAAGGATTTTGTCTATTGTTAAAATTCAGGTTAAAATCTGCACAAATCAAAACTTCACACTTGATTTCAGATGAAATATGAAGCATTTCATTGAATTTCTCCATGAAAAGAATACTGTTATTGAGATCAGGTACACGGTACAGACATAAAACAAGGATTTCAAGCTCTTTCAAGACTACTGCACATATTTCAAAGACATTCATCACAGTTAGGTTACAGAGTCTAGGGACTATTTCCCAAGACAGACGATTATTGATAAAAATAGCTGAACCTCCCCGGTTCACTGCAGGTCTGCAATAAGAACTACTCAATACATAGCCATTTAAGTTTACAAGATCAAGCTCCTCTCTCAACAACCAATGCTCAGTGAGGCAGACTATATCACAATTTAATTCTTGTACCTGAATTTCAATTAGTTCAGTTTTATTAAGGATACCTTGACAGTTCCACAGAAACAGTTTCACCTCCACATCAGCAGCTGGCGACTTCACTCCTGCTACCCTTCTTTTATTATTATTATTTTTATTATTAGTGTTGCCCGCTCCTAGGTATGAGGAGAATCCACTCTGTGAAGCTCGTTTCCCGGAAGTAATGCAGGAGAGATTGGTGTAGCCTGCGGCCCAACTCCAACATCTTGGCTCAAAATTTCGCGGTCCAACAGCAACGTTTCCACAACATTGTCACTGCAGTTCTGAATTGAACTCCGAAGTTGCTGTTCAATTTCTGTTGAGTTCACATCAGCTGTCAACCTGTGCATTGGTAAGGGCGTGTCCTGATGGGGACCAATCCTAGAGTATTCCAATGAGTCAGAAACATGGGCTGCATCCACTCCTGCTGGTTCTCCGATCTCTGCTGATCCGTTCTTGTCACGTCCTTTTGTAGAATCGCCTGCAAACTTCATAAAATGATTTGCAAGCATCACTTCAACTACTTTAGTAGGCTGAAACCAATAATCGAGAGACAGCACATAATTCCAAATCACCAATTTGGCTTCAGAGTGAAACACTCAACAATAGATCAAATGCATCAAATTATAAATGTAATAGAGAAGTGCTTAGAAGAGAAAAAAGTTTGTTCAGCAGCTTTCCTTGACATAGGGCAAGCTTTTGATAAAGTATGGCATGAAGGCCTCATTTTCAAGCTCAAAAAAGTGCTATCAAAGCAATATACAGATATATTACAATCCTATCTCACTGACAGATACTTTAGGGTCAGGCATGAAAGTTCATATTCTGATTTGAAGGAAATTAAAGCAGAAGTTCTTCAAGGCAGTGTTCTGTGACCAGTTCTTTATCTACTCTATACCAGCGATATTTCCAGCCTTGATGAGAGTACTACAGCAACATTTGCAGACGACACAGACATATTATCAGTAGACAGTAATATTCATATTGCAACAGAGAAACTACAGAGATCTATCAACAAAATTCAAGATTGGACTAGAAAGTGGAGAATGAAATTGAATGAAACAAAGTCTAATCAGGCCCTTAAACCCTGCTAATTCAGATCCTGATAGCAGGAGGATATCAGGAGGATATCTAGAGACAATCGGGAACGTTACTCCCGTAACAGAGACCCCCCTCACGGCCGACACCAGATTGTTCCTGTCCCTCTCACTCCACGCCCAACCCTGTTAGGCAGAGCGAAAGCACGGCCCCTCTAACCTAAAGGAGGGAAGCATTTCTCCCAGGTGCTCAAGACCCTGTTTCAACCCCCGACTCAAACGAGGGTGGTTGACGGAAGCCCCACCAAGTCTCCCGTCCCCTGCTGCAGCTCACCCCAGTCACCGACTGAGTCTAGCTGGCCCAGAGCGACACTGGGAATTCTGGTAGAAGAAGGTGTGGGCAAAAATCTACTCAGATAATGATGCCAAGTATCTAGGTATGACCTTGGACTCAAAGCTTCTCTGGAAGGCCCATGTCAAGAAGAAGAGAGAAGAGCTTGGAATCAAATATAAGAAGCTGTATTGGCTGATCAGAAGAAACTCCATCCTTTCAATCTGAAACAAAGTACTTCTGTACAGAGATATTAAGCCAGTTTGGACGTGTGGTATACAACTTTGGGGGTGTACCAAAGACAGCAACATCAATGTCATACAACGTTTTCAAAACAAAGTGCTAAGGAACATTGTGGATGCTCCTTGGTATGTCAGGAACAGCGATCTTCATAGAGACCTGCACATCGAGAGAGTAGATGAAGGAATTGATAAAACTTTGAAAGTAAACAATTCGCTTCATAATCAAAGAGTGAATAAGAATCGAGAGGTCTTAAAACGGTTGATTGATGTTACATGTTTCCTTGCCAAGCAGGAGCTACCATTCCGTGGACATGACGAGAGTGAAACATCTTTGAATAGAGGGAATTATGTTGAAACTTTGAATCTTCCTAAAATGTGGGATCCTACACTTTCTGACATTTTGAAACTGCAACAGTCTTTAAAGGAACATCTAGTGATATTCAAAATGAGCTGATTACAATAATTATTATAAGTGACATTGTAAATGAAGAAATTCAACGAGAGATAAAAAACGCAATTTTTGTTTCTATAATGCTTGATGAAACTTCTGACATGAGAAAAAAATCGCTGCTGTCTACAATTCTTAGATTTGTGCGTGAAAATGGATGTGTTGAGGAGCGGTTCATTGGATTTACGGATGTTAGTGCTGATCGTTCCGCAGATGGACTGTTGGCTCATGTTAAAAGAACTGTAGAAACGTACAACTTGGCTGATAAATTTGTGGCTCAAACATAGGTTGGCACTGCTGTTATGTCAGGTCATTTCACTGGTCTTCAGAAAAAAGTGCAAGACGAGTACCCTACTGCCCTTTTCACACATTGCTACGCACATGTTCTCAACCTTGTACTATCACAAGGGATGAATGAGATTCATGAGTGTAATGTATTTTTCTCTACTCTCAATGGGATATCAACATTTTCCTCGCATTCTTCAAAAAGATCATTTGCGGTTCAACAATATTTGAAGAAGTCTATACCATCATTTGCACCCACCAGGTGGTGTTTCACATCTCGACTTGTGAACACTATTGAGACTTACAGAGAAGAGATTATAAAATTTTTCAATAGAATCAATGAGAACGAAAATGATGAGTGGAAAGGAGCAGACAGATGCACTGCCATGGGATTCATTCAATAACTTGAAAGTTTTCAGACTGTGTTTCTTCTAAACACATTTTCGCAATTATTTCACAAACTGATTCAATCTACAATATTTTGCAAAGTGAGCAAGTGGACATAATGACATGTTTGAATGTGATAAGAGACTTTAAAAATGATCTAAAATTTTATCGGAAAGGGGTGAACAGTTGCAAAGATTGCAAGGAAAAGGAAACTGGAAGAGATGATATATCATGTGATCAATGCAAAACAGTAGGTTTCAAATCAGTGTGGGAAAAGACTGTTTCCACCGTGGGCCTACCCCCCAATACAAGAAAAAAGACCAAGGAAGAGTATGTATCTCCTGAACAAAAATACAGGAGGCTATATCATTCTATAATTAATAATTAAATTGGACACATCCAAGCTCGATTTTCAACATTGGGAAGCTTAAGATTTTTTGAAATTCTCAATCCCAAGAACTTTGAACTCTATTCCACCCCAGATATGTTTCCTGGCACTCTATTCGTTCTTTTGGAACAACTCTATCCAAAAGTTTTCGATTTTCAAGGACTAAAAAGTGAATTGGTAGTGTTCTATCGTTGGTCTGGCCAGAAAACTCGAATTGTAGTGCCAGAATGCCAGACTGTAGTTCTGCCAATAGCAGGCTTGTGTTTGCGCTGGCGCAGACCGTCCTGCTGCTTGGCATTGTGGATGTTTTTGTAAGTCTTGTCTGTCTTGTTTTGTCAGCCCATTTTTTTTGCAAGACCAAATTTGTGTTTGTCTGTCATGTAATTTTCGATCGGAAATTTCTTTTAAATTGTTTGAGTGTCATGTGTGTGAATTATGAATATAACAGCGTAAATAGTATTGAATTGAATTAATTTGAATTGGATTTGAATTTATAAAGAATCCAGTTTGAGCTTTGTTCAAAACACAGTGCATAACCTGCAAGTTGAACACAGAATCAATGAAGAAGCAGCCCATAAGCAAGAACCTGTCTACTCCCAGATTTCGTCCCACCCTGGACCTGACCAAAACACCCAATAAAGGCTTTGAAGGGCAAGTAATCAAGATTGAAATGAATTTGGTGAGTTTTTGCTTTTTTTTTATTGTTCATTAATTCAGAGTTTAACTGTACAAATAACCTGGCTCAAATTGAAGATTAAATTTTGCCCCTTGTTTGTATTTGATTATTTAAATAGTAAATTACAGTCCTATGGTAGCTCCAGCCTGAGCTTTGTTCAGAACATTCTATGATCCTGCCGAGCCGGGATAAATTTAAATCTGTAATTTGTTGATTAATTCACACACATTGGATTTAAGCAGTTTCGTATTTGTCCAATGTTGGCATGTTGAGAATGGTCTGATCCATGCTCAACTTAAGTTTGTTGTAGCCTTGTTCTAAGAGCAAGGTTTCTTGTCAATTTGTATTTGTCTGAAATTAAATTTATTTCAGTTAAAATTATAATTTCCCAAAACTAGGCTCATTGTGCTCTTTTTCAGGAATTTGTTTGTTTGTTGGAATTTGTATTGTCCATTTTTTATACATGTTAGTGAAGGTTAATCACCAGCATGATTTTGTTTGTTCAATTCAACAAGCTATCGTTTGTTTGTGAGTTGTTGGAAGAACATTATCTAATCATATAGTTTTGTTTTCAGCAATAACTTATCTTGTGAATTGATAATCAAAGTTTAACTTTGATAACTTACTAACTCGTGATTCTTCCTTTCATCTAGATTTGAACTCATTCTTGTTTTATTGTCTGTTGTTTGTATTGTTGGAGCTGAATTGTTTTGTGTATGAGTTCAAGATGGAGGAAAAATTACAGAAACAAATCAGGGTGCATCGCGTTAAACTGGAACAATTGTATGCCAGATTGCAAAGAATTTATGACCTGTCTAAAAATGTCTCTGATCCAAAAGTTGCTGAGCAATTTTCAATCTTGTACCCTCGGGTGTCTCAGACCATTTCGGATTATGAAAAGACAGAATTAGTGGTTAATGAATTGGAACTTGAGTTGAATAAAGATCATGTTGTAGCATTCAACGACTCACACCTAGATCTGTTTCAGTATATTGAAGTAGCTGCTAACACTCTTGAACAGAAAGAGGCGACTGTCGCTATTGCTCAATCTTTGGCAGCTACAGCAGCTAGTTCACAGCCGGTCATGTCTGAGTCGGTACTGCCTAAAATTGACCTTCCAAAATTTGATGGGAACAAGACTCAATGGTCGGTGTTTTATGAACTATTTAAGGCATTGGTACATGACAAAAAGAATTTGAACGATCAGCAGAAGGTCCAATATCTTGTAAGTAGACTCACTGGACAAGCAGCAAATATTTGTTGTCATTTGCCACCATTGGCTAACAATTATCAAATAATTTGGCAGGCATTATTGACCCACTATAACGATCCATGGGCATAAGTCGATGCCTATTTCAAACAAATTTTTGAATTTCGTCCAATAAAATCAGAATCGAAGGCAGGTTGTATTGCAATTTTGGATGGGTTTTGCAGTTCAATCAATGCATTGAAGAGATTGCAACTCACTGATTTGTCAGACTCGATATTCCTCTATCATGGCTTGAGATTGCTGGATCCAAGTTCTTGTAGAAATTTTGAATCGGCCATCCGTGACAAGGCTATGCCAACTTATACTGATTATGTCAAATTCATTGAAAAGCAAATTAAGACTCTTCCTTCTGATGAGAAACAGACTAAATCGTTTAATATGAAGCACAAAAAGGATAATAAATCAAAGGTGTTTGTGGTTCAATCTAATGATTCATCTAACGATGCATCTAGTAAAAATCCAAATTGTCTGAAGTGCTCAAAACTGGGTCATCGGTTAGTAGATTGTGCAAGTTTCTTGAAAATGACTCCTTGGGATCGTTATTGTTTGATTAAAGGAAAGTTTTGTTGTTTTCGTTGTCTTGATGTGGATCATTTGAGTAGAAATTGTCATAGTAAAACTCAGTGTGCTCAATGTTGAGAATCTCATCATTCTTTATTGCACTTTTCCAGATTAATTTCCAATGAAGGTGTTGCGTCCTTGTCGAACTCCAAGGCAGGTGGCACATCACCTATTAGTTGTTGTTCTACATCCAACGATGTAGAAAATTCGACCGTTGTGTTGTCAACCGTCACTGCACATGTTCGAGATTGTAATGATCAGCTTTGTGATGTTCGTTTCTTGGTTGACACCGAGAGTCAGTGTCATTTTGTTACAGCCAAATTGTGTCGGCGTTTGAGACTACCATTCCAGCCCATGAAAACTGTTGTTCGTGGATTCGGTGGTGGTACTAGTGAAGTTCGAGGTCATACTTGTGTGTTGATTCAGTCGAAGTTGGGTCCTACCGTCAAGTTTTCAATGAATGCCACAGTGGTAGATAAAATCATCGACAAGTTGCCTTCTTGTGAAATTGACAGATCCAAACTTCATCATCTTGAAAATCTCACACTGGCTGACGACAAATTCTACCTTCCTAGTAGAATAGATGGCATCATTGGTGCAGAGTTAGTTCCTCACCTGCTATGTGGGAGTCCTAGTACAGGTGAATCGCACGAATTGATGACTGTTAATAGTGTCTTTGGTCACATTCTGATGGGGAGAGTGCCGATTCTCACTTCAACAACGAATGTGTCGAATTGTTTTACAGCCATCTGTAGTCCATTCGTTGGTAGTCCATAGTTGGATAGTTTTGTGGAACGTTTTTGGGAGTTGGAATCGTGCCCTGCACCAAGCTGTCAACTGAAACCGGAAGAGTTGGAGTGTGAGGTAAATTTTCGGAAGTCTGTACATCGTGTGAATTCTGGTCGTTTTGTTGTTGCCTTGTCATTTGCGGAGCCGCCCAGCAGCATGGGAGATTCGTATGCTGTCGCCGAACACAGACTGCTGACTTTGGAGAGACGACTAGAGCTTGACAGCAATATTTGTATTTCATATCATGAAATATTGATCGATTACCTACGTCAGGGTCACATGTCATTTGTAGCAGATCAGACAGACTGAGGTGGTTACTACATACCGCATCACGCCATCGTGAAAGCAAGCAGCACTACCACGCCCATCTGAATTGTATTTGATGCTGGTTCCAGAACATCATCTGGTTTGTCATTGAACCAGGTTCTTCATGCTGGTCCCAAATTGCAGACTGACATTTTTGTTTTGTTAGTTAATTTTCGTTTGTTCCCAATTGCACTAACTGCCGACATTAAACAAATGTATCGACAGATATTAGTGGAGGATTCCTGCCGTCGTTATCAGCATGTATTGTGGAGATTTTTGCCGGAGGATCCAATCAAGATTTATCAGCTCAATTGTGTTGTTTTTGGTGTTTCAAGCTCTCCATATTTGGCGCTTCGCACCGTCCACCAGCTTGTAGAGGAGGATGGAAATCGTTTTCCAGTAGCCAAGGCGAGAATACCAGGAGACATGTTCATGGATGACTTAGTCACATCTGTCGCCACAGAGTCAGAGGCTGCGGAGCTGTATCGTCAGTCCAAGCAGCTGTTTGAGGGAGGAGGTTTCTCGCTCACAAAGTGGACTTCAAATTCACCATCGATGTTGGAGAAATTCTCGGAGGAAGAGAAATCGTTTTCGTACAAGGATTCACTTTGGTTTGTTTCAGGATTCTCACATCAGTTTGATTGGTTTTTGTGACGCATCATTGTCTTGTTTTGGTGCAGTTATCTATGTGAAGTCACAGAATGAGAGTGAAGAGCCAAGAGTTGTATTATTGTGTTCAAAGTCCAAGGTAGCACCATCTAAAGTTGTTTCAATACCTCGTTTGGAGTTGTGTGCAGCACTCTTGTTGGCAGAACTCATGAATTCAGTAGTCACTATTATTAGTAAACATTGTCATGTGTCTTGTATTCTATTGTCACTCTCTGATTCTACAGTCACCTTGTGTTGGATTAATGCTCCATCCACGAAATGGCAAACTTTTGTTGGTAATCGCATTGCAAAAATACAGGATTCTTGTATACAGGGGTGGATGCATGTTGCCGGAATTGAAAATCCCGCTGACTGTTTGTCTTGAGGTTTATCACCAGTTGAGCTTGTGAACTTTCCGTTGTGGCTCTCAGGTCCATCATGGATAGCAGAGGACGAATGCGATTGGCCCGTCCAAACTCAAATGGAAGAGATAGTGGATCCACCGGAGGCGAAAAAACCGTCAGTGTTGACAGTCACAAAATCTCCTGATTGTAACAGCAATGCAATATATTCATTGATTGGTCGTTGTTTGGATTATGGTCGCCTTTTGAGAATTGTAATTCTTGTTCTCAAATTCTTACGAATCTTACCCCAATTAGAAGAATCAGATTTTGATGTTGCTGAGAGGTATCTATGTAAAGTGGTACAGAAGATACATTCTTCATCTGAATTTGTGCAATTAGAGAAGGGAGAAGATTGTTCTATGCGCCTACGTCGCCTGTCTCCAATCATTGATAAAGGTGTGATTCGCGTCGGCAGTCGTTTGTCTCATGCTGGACTTGAATTTGAGACTTGTCATCAGATGATCTTACCAAAATCCGACGCTTTCGTATTGATGTTAATTGATTATCATCACAAGAAGAATTGTCATGCTGGACCTTCGTTATTGTTGTCCTTGATCAGACAGAAATTCTAGATACTGTCTGCTCACTCTATTATTCGTATTTGTGTCTTTAATGTCCGGTTTCTCAGTCGTTCCATAAACTGTTTATCCATTCAATAACTTTATTGAATCGATAAACATGAGAAATGCGTTTCTAGAACACTCCCTAAACTTATTGAATCCTTAAATCTCTCGATAAACACCATATGCCTGGTTTCTCAGTCGTTCCATAAGCTGTTTATCCATTCAATAACTTTATTGAACCGATAAATATGAAAATTGCGTTTCTAGAACGTTCCTTAAACTTATTGAATCTATAAATCTATCGATAAACTATAGTGCCAAAATCCAGCCTATAAATATTTATGGAATGGATAAAGTTCTAAAATTTTTGGTGGCAATCAAAAAATTAAGTTAGAAAAATTAAATTACAAAATAAAATTAAAATTAGTGTAGATCACCAGTATTTTAAAAACAAAACAGAATCAAAGTTGCACTATATTTAGCATTGATAGCCCTCATTTGGTGTCAGCCATCTTGTTTTGGAGACATCAGCCAAAAGATGTCAGTACTGTAGAAAATTACCTCACAACAGGAAGCATGGAATAAACATCCAAGATTTGGTTGGTTACCATAGGAACCATGTATAAAGTTTGTTTAAGAAAGTGCTAGTTTTGGATCATGCCATGTTGCCAGATTCAGTGAACAGATAAATCGTTCCATAGCTAGGGATTCTATGAATATGTTTGAGAAACCAATAAAAATTTATTGATTGGATAAAGTTATTGAATCAATAGCTATAGCGTTGTTTCTTCTTCTTCTTTGACTACCGTACGCCTAATCACAATCATATGGGATAAGCTATAGATTTGTTTATTGAACGAAATAATGCCAAAATCCAGCCTATAATAATAATTATTTATATCGAATCGATAATTTTGTTTAAAGGTTATGTTGGAATGTTTTGTGTTCGATGTTCTGTTATTTTAATATATTGAAATGGATCTAGATATAATTAGGTACAGCAGCAGTTCAGATGATGGAGTGTTTGAGTTAGATTTGAATAGAATTATATTCTTCTCTCACTGCATCCCATGCCTTGCTTTTATCTTTTATTGAATATTTATGTGTCTTTTTATTTTCTATCACATTTTTATACTTTAGGCAGATCTCTACTAATTGTTCTTTTTCAACCTCTGCAAAATTCTTGCCCCGGTCTCGTTTCTCTGCCATAATAAATTATAATAATAACTTGAAAAAATATCATCAACGTGGGAAAAAACCTTCAACTTGAACTTCACAACAAGCAGCAAGGAATAAACAAACAGGATTCAGTTGGTTACCATGGCTACCATATAAAGTTTGTTTACGAAAGTGGTCGGTTTGGAATCATGTCATGCTGCCAGATTCATTGAACAGATGAATTGCTATGGATTCTATAAATATGTTTAAGGAACCAATAAAAATTTATTGAATTGATAAAGTTATTGAATCAATAGCTATAGCGTTGTTTATTGAACGACTGAGAAACCGGGCATAAGTGTAATCGTTGTTTCCGTATTTGACCTAGTAATAATGCAATTATTCCGAAAATGGGTGACCTGCCTGCTTGTTGAGTGTCAAAATGCAAACCATTTAAAAATTGTGGTGTGGATTACGCTGGTCCTCTTGTAACGTTCAAGAATCCGAATGGATGAATAAAGATTCCTTTTGAAGAAATTCATAGGTCTAAGTGAAATAATAGGCTAATATTGCCAAAGATGATAACGTTAAAGATTAGATAATATCAGGCATCCTGGCCAAATTGTACAATGGCCAAATAGGAATGGAAATAATTTTTGCTACTGTATAATATTATATAAAATATTGAAAATTTGAGGTTAGGCATAAAAAATCTACTGATCGTCGACCTAATGATCGACCGAGTCGCACAACGTAGAATCTGACCAAACACCTTGGCAGAAACTTATTGTGGCGAAACAGTATTCAACTTGAGGAACTAAACGTCCCACGTGGCTAATTATTGTAATATACGAAACAACCAATAATCTGTAAAAAAATACTTTGCATGTAAAAAGCATATTAAAAAACCCCAACAAAAATAATTAAATGTATTAAGGAAGTAGGAGGTTACTAGGCGCATGAATACTATAATAATTTGCATGCACCAATCAAATGTTAGCAATTGATAGGCGGCAATAGTGAGCCAATTCAAATATATTTGTATATATTTCTACAAATGATAAAAATTTATAAATTATTATTGTGCAGTTTATGTTTTGGTTATGGCACGAAGGCAAATAAATTATTAAAGATGTAACATAAGTAATAGTTTAATAGTTTGGTACGGTCTATTTGAGCCATGAATGGCGGAGGAACAGAATATTTAAATTTCATGTAAATTTGGAAATCGGAAGTGAAAATTGTAACTGAGAAAAGAGAACTTCGACACTTGCCTGCCAACCACCACCATGTGAGGTCACCAAAAATTATAGAGCGCAATACCTTACTGTACCTATTAATAATTCAAAGTTAAATTGAATTACTAAATTTTCTCATAAGACTTTGTGATGCTAATGTAAAGCAAAAGTCATTTTTAAATAATTTTTCAACCCCTTGGAAAAGACGATTCCGGCTACAAATAATCCAGGACCACCAGGAGTTTGGATCGACACCAGCAGCTCATAGAAAATTCTGGCACATGAGTGAAAAATATTGAAATAGTGATAGGGCGCCCTCAGTGCTTCGAAATTAAATAAGAATCAAAGCTAGCTCGTCGAAAGGGTTTTTTATAAATTAAGAATTTGGTAAAATACTTGCGCAAGTAAATATAGTATAAAAGGTATTTTATTAGATAGTAACAAATCAATCCATATATCAAATGATCCATCAATCAAAGAAGACTAAGATCTAGGCTGTTAATACATTATTTATATGATCATTTATTTCTACAATATAATTTGTGATAATTTAATGTAGCTCTGATTCACTAGATGAATTGATCTATCTATTCTGTCAGGTGCCGAATCTCGCACCCTGAGATAAAATATAATTATTATAAAGAAATCTATTGGAAACCATAGAATTATATATATATATATATATATATATTTGGATTATTAGTTTATCAATTTATCATGCTGATTTAAGAAATTTATTCGAAATAGAATTGTCCAAGTCGACAAGTATCAGCAAGCTGATATCAAAGCTACATGCAAATAAATGCATATGATCATAAAAATGAAAGCACATGGTAGCGTTTTGTGCCATAGAAATTAAAGAATAGTCTTAGCCTGTGATATTTTATTGATTTCGATTATTGTTTTGTCTTATATTATATATTTCTGTCGCTCTCTATATTTTTGCTTGGATTTATTTTTTGAGATATTTGTTAATATATGTATCAAATTTTTTATGGTGTATGATTTATTTTATTCCTCAATACTATAGGATAAGTTTTATATATATATATATTTTTTTTATAAATTATCAGTATTATTTTTAATCTCCTGTCTGAGCCCATTAATGTATGATAGGCCACGAATGCACAGAAGAACATGGTGACTAAACGTGGGACTGATGATGAGAGCAGAGCTCATTAAATAATTATTGAAATTAAGTCAAGACCTATATTGAGGAGAATAACTAAAGACAAGTCTAGGCATATTGAAATTTGTCGTGGATAGATAATAGAATAATAGATACAAGAGTATTGAGGAATGCAGGCAGGTTACTTTTTGGGGAATCAATAGCTTTAAATAAGGAGAAATTATTTGTTTTAAAGAAATTTTTATATTATTATTGTGGAAAATATATTTTTATAGAGAGAGCTATTATATTTTATGGGCCTAAACTGTTCAAATTTTTCTAGTCATAGCCTAATTATTTTGTATATAAGCCGGTTGGAGAATATTATAAACCAGTCTGTAAGCCGATCAGGAATCAACATTCCAATATTGTAGTGCTAGAGCATAAAAAAAACTTAAGTATGAATACCATGTCTAGGGTTATCCAAACACTCTGCACATAACTGTTCCACTGTGAATCCTTGTTTGTGTCTTTCAAGCATTTTGCATATTATTCATCACTTTTTAATTAGCATTTATCACATTGGCATAATGAACCACACTCCTGCAAACTCTGAAGTTTCATATATGTACAGCGGTTGTACAGATCCCACTTTGTCGACTCCCAGCACATCAAACCCCACCATGGTAGATGCCAATACGCCATGAGAAAGGGAACCAGGAAGTGTTGGGTTGATAGTTTTCGATCCACAAGGTCTGCAACCTCTATCATCCACTCAAATCGATGCCGCTGACACACCATTGAATCAGAGGATAGCAGAGATCAACTTCGTGGGGGGCGAGGAGCAGCCTGCAGATCCCGTATCTCCAGAGGCCGAGTCACATCTGAGCAAACAAAGTATATTTTCAGTCACAGAGCTAGATCCATTTAAAAAGGTAATAATGGGACAAACTAGTAGTATGTTCACTATTATGCTACAGAACACAATGGATAACATGATGCAGGAAATTGAAAAAGAGAATGCAGCAATTAAAGAGGCAAACAAACAAACAGTAGAGCAGGGCATGAAGGAGACAGCAGATGCCATACAATCAATAGAATGGTGGTTAGATACTATTGATAGTAAAGTAGAGAATCAAAGAGAGGAGTTAAAAGCAATGATAAATCTACACAAATCACTTCACCCATTCAAGAAATAACAACTAGCATTAAAACCGATTGCCATCAAGAAATCAAAAAACAAATTACCGTTGTTAACCAAAACTTAGCAACTACAGTTGATAAAAATGTTAATAGTATTACAGCTATGCAAAATAAACAAACTAATATGTACACAAAAATGAACCAACTGCAAGGTAGCATCAATCAGAACACAGAAACCTGTAAGGCTTCAAATGGAACTCTGCTAATTCAAAAATCCACTCTAACTCAACTAAATCAAGAAGTAAATGCTAATAAAATTACAAATAATAATCAATGGCAGATGGCACAGGAGAAAATAACAGTATTAGAAAGTCATATCCAACAACGACCTCATGGAATCCAAGCAGATAGCATTAATTCACATAGTATATTGCAGGGACTTGGTAAATTTGATAATACTGATTGCCATTTGCAACCTCAACCATTCATTGATCAGATAAAATTAGTACAAACTCTTGCACCCACCTCTTGGAGTATGTGGCGTCTTCGTTTGACCAGCTTATTAATTGGCAAACCCCTGATGTTTTTTTCGGAGTAGAGCCCATGAGTTTACATCATTGGAGGAGTTTATAGTTGTCTTCCTGGAACAGTATTGGAGCAGAAGTGAACAGTTGGATGTGCTAGCGGATATCATATCATGTGATTTCAATCCTAATTTAGACGGTGCATGTACCACTTTCGTCACTGCCCTACAGTTCAAGAATTCTCAGCTGAACGAGCCAATTAATGAATCTGCATTAGCGAGTATTATTTTAAAGAAGCTACCATATCAAGTTAGAATGGCACTCGCCACCCAACCCATTACCGATTGCAAGCAACTAATAAATCATCTATATGGCATACAGTCTGTGATGGCAATATCAAATCACCGATCAGACCAAAGGTACACGCAGAATCAACATAATTCAAAAAGTAATCAGTATACCAGCCAAACCTATGAACCAGTATCATATGATCGCTCTTGATCTGCCCCACAATTTGAACGCCGCTATGAGCACAAACAAAATAATAACTGGAATAGTAGAAATTTTCAAAATTGCACAACTAATCATTACTCACAGCAAAATACTCGCAGGAATTATTATGATGGCCGTGATCGATTGAACACAAATAATGGTTACACTCAGAATAATTACAACAGAAATTACAAACCGCCACCTCATCAAATAAGTACAAATTATACATTAGCGCATGCAACAGGATTAAACCAACAAAGAACACAGAACCCAACACCCAACAACCCACCACCAGACACACAGAAGGCTACAGCTAAAAAACCATGACTCTATGATACCCCCGATATAACGCCTACAAGCTCCAATGAAACAAACAAAGAAAAGCAAGATATTTCAGCATCATACACCACCTTCAGAAATGATTTGCCGGAAATTTTGTTAGAAAAAACTAAGAAAGAATGCAGGCTACCCTATATCCAAATATAAATCAATATTGAAATATATGGAATGAAGGTTCAAGCATTAGTAGATAGTGGTTCACAATGTAGCCTTATACAAACAGACATATTTCAACGTCTAAAGGAAAAAACAAAATTAGCTACTCTACCGCTAACCAATGTATATGTATCAGGTATCAGTCCAGGACAGCAAATACATATAACTACCCAATGTTTACTGGAAATAAACCTTCAACAACAACGATTCGCTTATACATTTCTTGTATTACCTGTATCCGGTCCGCACCTAATAATAGGTACAGATTTTCTCCAACATTTCCAAGCCTGTTTAAATTTCCAAACATTGAAATTTCATGCTTTTACCGAATCCAAATCACACGGAGTTATAGTACCACTTGATCTGAAAAAACGCACTGAAGGAATTACGGAGATACACTTCACTCACTACATGGAAGGCGCGCCGAAGATGTGGGGTATCCACGAAATTAAGAATGCTATGGAGTATATGGAGGTACTAAGTCTAACAATTGAGAACCAGGTACAGATAGGAGATGATATCGAATTGACCCATCTGCCAGGAAAGAAAAATCAGACCGCCGACTTTTTATCCAGAGAAATAGATGCTACATATTGTCAAGATACTAACCTAAAATGTTTTGCTGTAAAGAGTGGAGAAAGCATACCAAATCCCCCCAATATCCAACCACGAATTCACACTGCCATATTGACCCCTAAAAAAATCCGCACCGCCCAGTACGAAGACCCAAGACTGTCCCGGATCCGCGAACTGATGGAAGAAGGAGCTACTGAACCACCCGATTACCTGCGACAGTACACCCACTACAAAGGATTTATGTTCCACCGACCGGCTAAAAATACTTACGACTGGCGCCTAATAATCCCTGCTAACATGGAAACAGATGTGATAAAAGAAGCTCACAAACGTATCGGACATTTTGGAACTACGAAGACCCTCCACCTACTAAAAGAAAGCTGTTATTTCAAAAGCATGCATAAAAAAGTGGCCAAAATAATAAAAGCTTGCAATATATGCCAGAAAGCCAAATACCCGCGATACCATATCAGAGGCGAAATGAATCCCATTCTCCCTAGTGCACCATTGGAATTGATATCAGCAGATATATATGGTCCATTACCCATGGCACAATACGGAAAGAAATACATATTCGTGCTTACATGTGTTTTTTTCAAAATATACAATGCTATTTCCCATAGGTAAATTGACCGGAGAAGTTTTGGCCCGATGCATAACGGAAAGATGGACTAGTGAAGTAGGAAAGCTTAAATGGATCCTATCCGACAATGCAACCTATTTTTGTAGCAAGCAGTGGAAGGAAATACTTCACCTGGCTAATATTAAATGGTCGAGGACATCTCTTTACAACTCCAGCGCTAGTCCGGTGGAGTGACGTATGGCAGAGATCTCTCGTTTTATGCGGACTTACTGTAACGAAAAACACCAACAATGGGTTAGATATGTACCATTTTTAGAAGAGTGTTATAATAACAGCCTAAATGAAAGCACTGGTCATACTCCTTACGAAATCATGTTCGGTAAAAGAAACACTACATTTATCGAAAAATTAATTGATTTTCCAAGCTCCGAGATAAATAAGCCGACAAGTTCTAATACCCATCATCTAGTCAGGCTAAAGCTAGAACAAATGGCAAGTAATAGAAAGAGATTTCACGACCAAGCCTACAAAATATTTTCGTATAAGATTGGAGATGAAGTTTTAGTAAAGAGCAACAGATTATCAAATGCTTTGGAGAAAGTAACCCATAAATTCTTTTTAATTTATTCAGGGCTATTCACTATCGTAGCCATATCGCATCACAATACAGTCCAGTTGCAAGAGAATGAAAATACACACACTGTTTGGTGTGAAAATGTAGCCAATATTAAACCATATCACAGAATTTGGAATAATATGATAAGAAATCAAGAGAAAACATCATTATCAGAAGAAATTACTGACCTATCATGATAAATTCAGTCTTGGCCTAGACCGCATGGCAACAACTCAACGTTTTAATTCCTTCCAACTGTCAGAAGCCTGAAACAGTCAAAGAACAATTTTTTAAGTATGTAATTTAATAATATACATCAGATAAAAAAGGACACAAACGGGGATAGTAGAAAATAAATTAATTAAATCACCTTAAATGTAGAAAATGTGACGAATAGGTTAGTTTCATGCTGTAAGCTAGAAAGCTAGCAAATTATGACGTATAACTCCAAAATTCAGTCAGCTGGCCAAAGCCACCTGAATCAAATGTAGCCCTCAAACATAAGATTATGAAGAAAGTATTGTACCCAAAAATGTTATTTATTATTGTTATTTATTGTATTTATCAGTGTTAATATATTTATTTATATGTTTTATAATTTATCACCATTATTTTATGCCATGTTTGTTACTGAAAAAACCTCAATTGAAAGCTAGTTACCATAAAAGCCTGAACCTTGTAGCAAAAGAAAAGAATTGTACCTGATATATAGAAAATTATTGATATTAAGACCTAGTAATTATAATGAAGTATAAGCCCCAGAAAATTTGTACATCGAAGTTATTGTTCAAAAGAAATTTATTGTAAGAGAATCAAGTGTATTGTGTGGAATTAGGTTGGTGACCTTGCGAGCAGCAAATTTTAAAATACTATGTTATGGATGTTGTAATGAGAAATGTGTCTAAGATGTTATATTCGTGATATTTTTGTGTTGATAAGGAGAATTTATTATTGTATTTGATGGAGATCTAAGGGGGGCGTAAGCAGATAAGTCTGTGAATTATTGTAAATCTTTGAGAGTATTTTCTTGTGGAGAAAGTATGGAATATGTTGATGTGTTGAAGGATGGATTTTCATTAAAAATATTGTGATTCTCAAAATATTTTGAATTCAAATCCAGGGGCATGTGTAACATTCAAAAATCTGAATGGATAAATGAAGATTCCTTTTGAAGAAATTTGTAGGTCTAAGTGAAATAATAGGCTAATATCGCCAAAGATGATAACATTAAAGATTAGATAATATCAGGCATCCTGGCCAAATTGTACAATGGCCAAATAGGAATGGAAATAATTTTTGCTACAGTATAATATTATATAAAATACTGAAAATTTGAGGTTAGGCATAAAACATCTACTGATCGGCGACCTAATGATCGACCGAGTCACACAACGTGGAATCTGACCAAACACCTTGGCAGAAACTTATTGTGGCGAAACAGTATTCATCTTGAGGAACTAAACGTCCCACGTGGCTAATTATTGTAATATACGAAACATAATCTGTAAAAAATTACTTTGCATGTAAAAAGCATATTAAAAAACCCCAACAAAAATAATTAAATGTATTAAGGAAGTAGGAGGTTACTGGGCGCATGAATACTGTAATAAATTGCATGCACCAATCAAATGTTAGCAATTGATAGGCGGCAATAGTGAGCCAATTAAAATATATTTGTATATATTTCTACAAATGATAAAAATTTATAAATAATTATTGTGCAGTTAATGTTTTGGATATGGCAAAAAGGCAAATAAATTATTAAAGATGTAACATAAGTAATAGTTTTATAGTTTGGTATGATTTATTTTTATTCCTCAATACTATAGGATAAGTTTTATATATATACTTTTTATAAATTATCAGTATTATTGTGGAAGCTCATATCTGGGCCTATAAAGATTTTTATGAGACTATATCCTAGTAAAAACAATGACCAGATTTTTATAATTATTAAAATATTCTTATGCTCTACCGATTGATGCCAAGCAGGAGGCTAATCGTTATTTAACTATAAAAATAACGTGACACTCTGCATATTACTATGACGAGACATCATAATCCTTGTGTTTTGAAAGCCTACATTTGTCTGTTTGTGTGTATGGCAACAAAGGCGGTACATATTGAGTTGGTATCGGATCTATCAACGCCCATGTTTTCAGCTGCGTTTTGTCATTTTTTGTCACGTTGTGGACCCTGTCGTGTGATGTATTCCGATTGTGTTACTAATTTTGTAGGTGCCAAGGAACAGTTGCGAGAAATATCTCAACTTTTGAACTCATCCGAGTTTCAAACCACATTGACTAGTCAACTTGCCAAACACAAAATTGATTGGAAATTCATTCCCCCTGGTTCGCCGCATTTTGGAGGTCTGTGGGAGGCAAATGTCAAATCTGTAAAGTTGCATCTGTTCCGAGTAATTGGCAATCAACTTCTCACCTATGAGGAACTGAACACTGTATTGGTGCAGATTGAAGGTGTCCTGAATTCCCACCCACTGTGTGTACAAAGTAAGGATCCGCGTGAACCGCTGGCTTTAACACCAGCGCACTTTTTGACTCTAACACCGTTGAAATCGTTTCCCATGCGGGACGTGGACAGTGTCCCTGTGAATCGTATCACCAGGTATGAATTGGTCAGTCAACTTATTTAATCGTTCTGGAACCGATGGAGAAGAGAGTACCTGCACGAACTTCAAAGTCATAAAAAATGGTTGAAATCACCCACTTCTATCGGTGTGGGAATGGTTGTGGTAGTTGACCAACCAATCACAACTCCATTGCAGTGGCCACTGGGTGTCATCGAACAAGTGTTTCCGGGAAGTGACGGCGAGGTTCGAGTGGCAACAAGTTCACCTAAAAACTGGTATTTATAAAAGACCAGTAACAAAATTTTATCCACTCCCAACTCAATAGTTGTTGTGATTGTTGCATTTTTTCTTTTGTGTTGTTTTTTGGTGTTGGTGTTTTGTTCTTTTTGGCATGTCTGGATTTTTCCTTTCCTTGGTTTTTTCAGTTTTGTAACTTGGCTGAAAAATAGTTTTTCAGAGGCGGGGGTATGGTCTGGCCAGAGAACTCGAATTGTAGCGCCAGAATGCCAGACTGTAGTTCTGCCAATAGCAGGCTTGTGTTTGCACTGGCGCAGAGCGTCCTGCTGCTTGGCATTGTGGATGTTTTTGTAAGTCTTGTCTGTCTTGTTTCGTCGACCCATTTTTTTGCAAGACCAAATTTGTGTTTGTCTGTCATGTAATTTTCGATCAGAAATTTCTTGTAAATTGTTTGAGTGTCGTGTGTGTGAATTATGAATATAACAGCGTAAATAGTATTGAATTGAGATAATTTGAATCGGATTTGAATTTATAAAGAATCCAGTTTGAGCTTTGTTCGAAACACAGTGCATAAGCTGCAAGTTGAACGCAGAATCAACGAAAAGGCAGCCCGTAAGCAAGAACCTGTCTATTCCCAGATTTCGTCCCACCCTGAAACTGACCAAAACACCCAATAAAGGCTTCAAAGGGCAAGTAATCAAGATTGGAATAAATTTGGTGAGTTTTTGCTCTCTTTTATTGTTAATTAATGCAGAGTTTAACTGTACAAATAACCTGGCTCAAATTGAAGATTAAATTTTGCCCCTTGTTTGTATTTGATTATTCAAATAGTAAATTACAGTCCTCTGGTAGCTCCAGCCTGAACTTTGTTCAGAACAATCGTACTTCAGTATTTCAAAAGAAATCACCAGTTGACTTGCTACAATTTCTGGAACAAGAAGGCCTCGATTCATCATTCAAAGAGGTGTTCCGACTAGCGAATTTGACCTGCACAATTCCAGCAACCACAGCATCAGTTGAGTGCAGTTTTTCAGCACTCAAAAGGATCCACACCTATAAAAGATCGAGCCAGACAGAAGAACGATTGAGTAATCTTGCTCCAATGTTGGTAGAAAAGGGGCTATTGGAGTCTTTGAGAGAGAAGAATGACTTCTGCAATGTAGTCATACAGAAATTCGCAGCCAAAACCAGGAGGGCCGAGTTACTGTATAAATAAGGTAGGATTTTGAATAGTAAGTTTATCTTATACTGTTATACTAGATGTATAACCTTCATGCTCCTTACCTTATGTACCTGCTCTATGAATAATCGTATGAAATGGGACATAATTATCTTCAAAGTAGTGAGGGGGGTGCAGCTTTCATTCGCACTTTCAACTGAATTGTTCCTGGAGATGACTGAGCCAAAAAGTCACGCCTCGCCCCTGGCTGAATGAAGTACTACATGTCAGTCCTAAAATTCAAAATGAATTGTCTCAAATTCTGTTGAGCTTCAGAATGCATAAAGTTGCTAATACAACCGATATTAAAATTATATACCGGATGATTTCCATCAGAGAGGAAGATCGTCAATACCAACATATCCTCTACCGTCCTTCAGCTGAAGAAGATTTGACTGAATTTCAACTCAACTGTGTGACATACGGTATGACCTCCTCTAGCTTCCTTGTGCAACGCACCATGCTTCAATTAGCAAACGACTATGAATCAGAATTTTCACTTGCTGTTCATTCCTTAAGACAATACATGTATGTGGATGACATAGTAACTGGTGCACCTAATATACCAGAAGCCAAACTATTGATTTCTCAATTGAATGACCTGATGAGAAAGGGAGAAATGCAGTTGAGAAAGTGGGCATCCAACATATCAGAAGTAATCGATGATTTCACAGATGAATTCTTGGAAAACCCGTTAGCATTTTCCGACTCAACTCAGAATATCAAGGTGCTTGGCTTCCATTGGAGTCTATCCTCCGACAATTTCTCATATGTGGTGACTCCGTTTAGTGAAAAACCAACTAAACGTTCAATATTGTCTTATATTGCGAAATTATTTGATCCACTAGGATTACTTGCTCCCTTTATATTTACATTCAAGTATTTTTTAAAATTGATTTGGTTGGCCAATTTAAGTTGGGATGACCCATTAAATGATGATTTGCTTCGTCAATGGAACAGTATCTCTAATTCAATGTTACTCCTTACAAATGTTCAAGGTCCTCGCCACATTGATACCACCTTTGTGAATGTTTCTCTACTTGGATTTTGTGATGTGTCAGAAAAGGGGTATGGTGCATGTATCTACCTTCACATAGCATCCAACGATCGATTCATTTCCATGGATCTGGTAATGGCAAAACAAGGATTTCCCCTGTCAAAGTGAACACACTTCATAGACTAGAACTATGTGGGGCTCTGCTTCTTGCAAAATTACATAAAAATGTATTATCTGCTTTTGGAAAGTGCATCTCTCGTTTATATTTGTACACTGATGCAAAACTAGTATTGACTTGGTTGAAAACTCCTGCCCATAAACTCAAAATTTTTGTAAGTAATCGAGTTATAAAAATACTTGACTTATCTTCACCAGAAAATTGGTCACATGTCACAACAGATCATAACCCAACAGATTTGTCTCAAGGAAAGGTCTTCCTTCTGATATGAATTCCGATAATGGTCTCAATTTTGTTGGAGCCTCCCGTCACTTATGTGAAGTTTCCAAATTTTTACAAGAAAATCGAAATGAAATCAATGATAATTTCATACAAAGAGAAATTAGATGGCACTTCTCACCACCAGGTAGTCCTACATTTGGTGGAATGTGGGAGAGTAATATTAAATCAGCAAAAACACTGATAAAAAACCAAATTGGAGAAACACCCCTCACCATGGAAGAGTATTCAACTATTTTCGCACGAGTTGAGGCTATATTGAATAGCCGTCCAATTCTAGATTTGTCAGCAGATCCTTCTGAAAATGCATTGTATCTGACACCGGTTCATTTTATATCTGCTTGTCCATTACTCCAAGCTCCTGAATTTCCTCTTGATGAAAAGATTTCAATCAATCAACGTTGGAGTCATCTAAAACAGAAGCAAGCATTTTGGAAAAGGTGGTCCACAGAATACCTCCATACAATGATCCAGAGAAACAAGTGGAAGAAGTTCACAGAAGAAATCAAACCAGGACAACTAGTGCTGATTCAAAATATGAATACGCCTCCCTCTGTTTGGCCACTGGCCAAAGTTGAAAATGTACATCCCGGAATCGATAAGGTGATAAGATTAGTATTGCTCCAAGCCTCAACTGGAATCATCAAAGGAGCTGTTAATCATCTGATAATACTCCCCATTGAATAATCTTCTTTCTTCAAGTGTAAATAAATCTTTGTTGAATGTGTTTTCTTCAAAGATACTCATCTTTATAGAATGTTCTACTCACCTTTTTTTTATATAAACTTTAGTCTTTTCTTCACTTCATTTGTGCTACATATCATTCATATTCTACAAACTCTTTATCTTAAAATGAACCTTGTTCATTTTATGTGGGCGGTATGGTTAGAATTCTCATAAACTTTAAGTGCGTGTATTGACTATTGACTCAAGCAGTACCTACCCCCTCCTCACCCTTCCACCTTGTTGTGACATTCTTCCAGAGTTCCTGTCAGTTGACATTCAGATGTCATCAGTTGCGTGTTGATTGCTCACTCAATCACTCTTACAGGTAATACCGCCTTTTTATATATTGTTTTTGAAAGTTACAATTTCATTCTTATAGTAAACTCTCGGTCCTCCGTCATAAACCCTCTCAACAATGGGTAAAATGATGGCTGAAATCCATCAAATGTTTGTGTGTGTGATGCTGTTATTAATAACAACCATAATTCATTCATCAATTAATAATCCAATTGAAGTTGAAAATTCTCAGCCGAAGTTCTCATTTTTATCCATTAAAGAATCAGAAAAAATACAGATGGAACAAAAAATTTGCATTCAAAATACACGCCAACAGCTGATTGGGATGGCTGCAAGATGGCTGAACTGACAAGCACGCGACCTAGCAGGAAGAATCGCACCTAAGTTTGTTTCATCCAGCTAAAAAGTACTGAAACAGGATTCAGAAATTTAGACTTTTGCTCAAATTACCAAGAAAAATGCTTAAAGAAAACGGAAAAATATTTATAAAAATAACATAGACAACAGAGAATATTTATTGTAGTATTCTTATGTTTTTTTATTATATTTATTTATATGGATATCGAATGGTAATCATTTAACCTCAAAATTCGAATTTTATATAATGTATATTTGCTACTTTTCATATTGCTTGCTGTTGAAATAATAATTATCAATAGAAAAGAACTATTATTTATTATTAAATGATGAGAATTCGTAAATGATGATTATGATTTAGATGAACATTATTCTTGTTTTGGATTTCTAGATTGGGATTTTATCATAAATGTAGGGTAGCCATTGAAATGATTCTTATCTAAATCTAACCACAGTCATTGTTACCAACTCAATTTTTGTTTTCGTGTACTAATCCTCCATAAAACTCACCAACTATTTTATGTTGCCATGTTGCAAATCTGGAGTATGCAAAGTAATACTTTGCGCACTAGAGCAGAAAATTGATTCTTTGCATTCTGTAATCAGTGCAAGAATGGTCACTTTTCAAGGTAACTGTAGGAAAAATTAATTTAACCCTAGAACATGAATAACATGAAAATGTGTTTAGAAGGGTTAGGTACATTTTGAAAAAAATGACATTTCAATTTGATTGAATGCTGAAAAATATACTGTCACAAAGTCACCCCACTTTCTGGGGTAAGTTTGTGACAACTTCGAGTTTTAATGAAATTTTAACTAAGCATTTTTTTAAGATATGGTTGATACAGTTAGAAAGACAAAATGTGGAGGATTGATATGGAATAGACACAAAAATTAAATTCTCTCTCATTCCAGTTCAGAGCTTGCAAATGTTTATAAACTGTCACAAAGTAACCCCCTGCTTCGGTATGTAATTTGATTACAGCCAAACATGTTGACATTTGGTAGAATTCTATGAGATTTGGCAGGAATATTACTTTTTCAACTGTGCATTGATGTACACAAGGTTTTTTGAAATTTTGCATTTTAAGGATAATATGAAAAAAAAGGAATTCCTCCATACTATGATATCACTATAATTATATATAATCTACTCTGAAGATAGCATTAATCAGATGCAATTAGAAAATTATTCATAATCAATCAGCTGACAAGTGGATTACATAGTAGATGTCTGGAGACTTAACACTGGAGAGAGACACAAAAATGCACTGTTTTTTGTATCAATCGCACTTCATAGCCGCTCTTTCATGATGCACTAATGTGTGTACAGGGCATTCCTATTGCTTTCCCTCTTCTTCTATATAAATGTGCGTACAGATATACGCGCCTCCAACAAGCTCTGCCATCGTACTGCACTCGCTCCAATCATGAACGTTACAGGAGATGTTAGCTCTTCTAGCATTTCACTCTTGCTCCTTGGTCGATCATCAATCGCTCTGCTGGAATGACGTTCGATTGCGGAGCAGAGCAAAAGTCTGTATGCACCTTAATAAGAGAGAGTAGGGTTGTGTTTGTTTGCATCAAAACATGTCATCTTGTAAATGAATAAGTCTTTCACAATTTGAATAGGCTAATAATTATTATTGTACTTCCTGTGATATTGGATGGGCATGTTAAACTCTCGGTCCCGGCTGAAGTATGACAGTCATAAGGCCCATTGATGGCTTAAATTATATAATCAGGCGGTGGGACCTTCCCACAAGGGACTCTCCACCAACAAAGGCCATACAAATTTACTTTACTTATTATTGTACCTGATAAGCTGAAAATTCAGTTGAAAAATAACAAAAATAATAACTGACAATTCTGAATAAAAGAAATTGGAGATTAAAAAAAAACAAATACTCTTTAGACATTGCAAAATACAATCTATATGATAAGAGAGAGTAGGGTTGTGTTTGTTTGTGTGTTTGTTCCCATTGCTGTGCTACCAAATTTTATCCAAATAGGTTTGATAGCTTTCACCTAAGGAAAGTTATCGGTTCCAAATATGCTAATATCTTGATAAATCATGAATGGATCTAATGCCTATGAATAATAACTCCAGTTCAGTCAAATTATAATTTTCATAAAACTTAGAGCAATTTACATGAAAATTTACTGAACAAAACCATTTTTACACTCAAACATAGAATCTTACAAGCTAAAATACTTACCCCCGGTTTTTCGTACGTCGGTTAACATTTAATCACGATTAGATGCTGAACTTCAATCGAGATTAGTGCTAACCGATGCATTTTGGTTTCACAAAACAGAAATTTCAAGCAATATCGCTGATTAAACTAACCAGCATGAAAAATTTTAATTCTGATTAGTTGGCACCATTTCAACCGCGATTAGTTGAAACGAAGAAGATTTGGTTGCACAAAGGTAAAAATCGAAAAATAACACCGGTTAAACTAATCGACATGAAAGATTATTTAACAGGCCATTCACGGGGAATTAAAATCGCTAATTCCGGTTAGTTTTCAGTTTGTTTTCATTTCAATCTATAGGTTATAGGAAAGTACGAATAATTATTGAGCTGTGTTCTAACTAGTTTTCTATTACCTTTGAACGAAATAGATGATATAAGCTGAAAATATTAATAAAAAGTAATGGTCAGTATTTGGAAAATATAAATCAAATGTCTATTTTATTTTATTTTTCAAAATATTGTAGGCGTTGAGTTACGGTACTATTATTGTGGAATTTAGTCTTAGAAAAGAGTGGACTGTATAAATAGGAGAGAATAAATCAAATTCTGATATTGAGAAACAATGTGTCTTGACTAATTTGACACCTGACTGAAATTCCACATGAGTGCAAGAACCGTTGTGCATTCAAAACCTGTGCACTGGAATGAATGCAAAACAGTTTTAGGCAACTCAGTATTAAAACTAATCAACAACATGTAGACTAAGGTGAAATGCCAAATGATAAAGTAGGTTAGTGAAATACAAACTTTAATCAGCATTAAAGAATGTCAAATCACATGAACAAGAAATAAAGAATTGAATACATGAAATAACCCCTCAGGGTGATTGGTCGACATATAAATTGGAATAGAATTTAACTTTGTTATGAACAAGATTAGGATTACCTAAGTTTAGAAAAGGATTGAAGTACATGAACAAACTTGAAAACGGTATTAATGATTCTAGTAAAAAAAACAAGTAAAAACAGCAATCTGAATGCAAGAACTGATTTCAATGTAACAATTTGAAATAGTAATAATTTGAATTTTAATTGTCGAAGAGTGACAGTAGAAAGTTATGAATATAACAGCAATGTACATAGAAAATAATCTATCTGGTTATCAAAATGGAATAATGAAACAGTTGCTAAATAAACGTTTATAGAATACCAGAGTCTATAATAAATAGTCTTTAGATTAAACCCACAATTGTCATTTCCAATAACAAACAACACCTGTGAAGATTAAGATGTAAATATGTTGAATCGCAAGGCTTCAACATTTGAATTGGTTCGGTACCAACAAAAGAAAACAGGTAGGTTAAAATTAACCATAAGGTTATATGAATAACAGTAGTTCATACTGAAATAGCAAAATTGCAAAATGCAGAAACTAAGCTTTAGCAATAATCAAAGAATAATAACAAAGAATTAAATAGGATTGATAATTGCAATGTTCACAGAACATTCATGAATTGATTACAAAAAACTGACAAACAATTCTCAAGAGCAATAACTCAAAAAATAAAGTAAAGTTGATTATGAACAACCATGAATTCCTAACCTGAAAGATAAAAACAATAGATTAGGGCAATATAAAAATACAAAGTAGGTGATACAAAAAATACTTAGCTGCGGAACATAATGCAAGAGCCAAGGTCCCGGTTTGGTCTAGGGCCTTCAAAGACAGCGTGAGCTTCCAATAGCTCGAATAGGCCAAAGTCAAGGTCCCGGTTTGGTCTAGGGCCTTCAAAGACAGCGTGAGCTTCCAATAGCTCAAATGGACACATCAGGAGAGGGACAAGATTCCAACTTGTTTGAAATGCCAATGAAACAGCAGCCAGTTGAAGAGGAAGAGTTTTCAATCAATGTTTCGAAGGATATATTTCCCAAGTTTTGAAAATATTCAGTTGCAATATTTGTGAAATGTGATTTACAATTGATTTACAGAGTCACATTAATCAGTGATATTGGCAATATATCACAATAATTATCAATAGAATGAATGATGGGTAAACTTTCAGTCCCACAATGCAAGTAAAGAATTACTAAACAAGGTTAGCACTCGATGTAAAAACAAGAGCCTGCAATATGTAAAACAAATTTAAACTTGTAGATAGACGCGGTGAAGCACACAAGCAGCCATTTTGAGAATGCTGTAATGGAAATAAAATATGTAAAATTGAAACAAGTGTTCAAGTCTTGAAAAACTAATAATAGTTCCACAGAACCAGTCAAGAATATCCAACAATTGAAATAAACAAAACAGGGTGAGTTGAAAACTATTTTCACGAGAGATGAGAGTTCAAGTTGTAACTTATATATTGTACAAGGTGTACACACACACACACACAAGAGTTCCCGAACACGTTGACAAATTAGAAATGAAATAGTAAATGAACTACTTATGCGATTTTTAAAGTTGATGGCTCCAAAGAACCGAAAAAATGTCTCCAACAAATGAAACAAGCAAAGCAGGGCAAGGTGAAACTATTTTCACGAATAAAACAGAATAAATGGAGACACACACGAAGTTGCTGCTAGACAGCCAAATGATGAACAGTGAAGACAGGAAGTGGATAGCAAGCAGGTGCTACCTTGATCAAGAAATCACCAATAAAATTGATGTTTAAAAAGATGCAAAAAATATCCGGAAGCCGAACAACAAATTGACAAATACAATAATAAAATAACAAAGGCTTCAGAACATATCCAAAAACTAAAACAAAGATAAATAAAATATGCAGCGAAAATGCACAGTATCAGGTCGGCAGTGGACCACTAGTGCTCCAGCTGCAAAGATACAAACTAAAAACTACCGTGCAGAGAAACATGACAATACAAAATCAAACATCAATAAAAAAGATTGTTTGAAGATGGAGAATAGTTTTAACAATTATGTCATATCATAATAGATGGAAGGTTTTATCCTAAGTAAATAGCTCTAGTTTTAACATTTTTATAAACGTTATCTTAATTATTAAAACAGAGCAACATTCAAATTGTATTTTTGTTGAGGTTTTACTCAAATTATAATTATTGGTAATAATATTCTAATCAATTTCAGCTCATTATTATAACCTGAAATCTAACCATTCTCAGCAAATAATAGCCTATATTGGTTGATTACGGCTTTACTATAACTATATTTTATAGAACCAATTTATTTAAGTAAAATCTATCTTTTATAGGTACAATGCGCACAATAATAGCCTACAATAGACTATACAATATTTTCTTAATTGATATTTGACATCTTCGCACCTTTGACCGAGCAGAGCTGGATTGATTGAATCACAGGTGGGTCTTGACGATGTCGCCCAAATTGTTCTTAAAATACTAGTTCAGTGAGTATTAAACACAGCCGACAAGCCAAATAATGGCTATAAATACCAGAAGATTTTTAAGTCTTTAGACTAATAAAGCAAAAAGGTTTTTAGTACACATTACAAATTTCTTCGTCTTAAAGTAGGCTACCGTACTGTAGGGTAAGCCTATACCCAAGTTTAGAAGCCTACACACATTCTCATTTTATGTATGGGCTGTAGTTTTTAGGACACCGCAACGGTGTAAATGTAGGTCCAGTGCCGATATAGCTGTCATCAAATTTTTGGTTGAGATCGATTAAGTGTATGTTATTTGGATCACAAAAATTAAATGGCGGTCACTATTGTTTATTGTTTTTATGAACTAAACGAAGTTCAAAGTAGCACAATTTTGCATGTATTTAACCTATACCGTGTCATCCATGTTGTTTTTTAAACTATTAAAATAATATTCTTATGGCTTTTATTGGTGGAGAGTCCCTGACGGACTTACGACAGTCATACTTCAGCCGGGACCGACAATTTAACGTGCCCATCTATACGGTACCATTGATAGGTCGGTACAGTACTTAGGTGTGAAAATAGTCTTGAACAAAGTAAAGTTAGCAAAAAGAAATTTTTTTGTAATGTATGATGAGTGGCTGCCGTTTAATTGTTGTGACCAAATAACATGCTTAATCGATTCCAATCAAAACTTCGATGACAGATATAATGGCATTAGGCATGGACTTTAGCCGAGCTTCTGTACCAAGTTTGAACATTTTTTCTCGATTTATTCTTGGAAAATATGAGAAAACGCCAAGTAACGCAAGGAAAATGCAGTAAAACTGCCCATCTTGGGCTTATCTTTGGCGAAATTCCGAAGTCTTCTCAAGACGAAATTTCTAGACCCTTGTGCTGAATTTATGTACCAAATCTGAACATGATCTGTCAATTAGTTCTTGATAAGAAATAGAAAACGCTCCAAAACCGCATAACTTAGGCATTATCAAAACTCTAAAATTTGAAATTATTAGAAATTAGAAAACAATATTGTATTTGCTTTTTGGGATGTATTCCATTGTATATTTATTTATTTTTTGAATAAAGAATAATATATATATATATATATGAGATATAGTTATTCCAAGATCCTCCTCCCTGTACAACATTTCCATACCTCAGCTGAGCCTGTGTACCAAATTTTAACATTTTCTCTCAATTAGTTCTTGCAAAATGTGAGAAAATGCAGATTTTGGGCATATCTTTGTATTTTGTTTCAAATCCGTTCTTAGTGCTCCTGTAGATGGCCAACTGAGCAAACCTACCAAATTTGAACGTATATTTGGTCTAGTAGATCTTTAGTTATGTTGATTATGAGTGAGTGGGTGAATGAATCAGTGTCATTTCGCTTTTATATAGGCTATAGATAATAGATATATTTATAATAATACCGTAGAATATGTAAAAAATTTATTTTTGAAAATTTGAATACCTAGATTATTATCTACTTACTGCTCATTAGTGACGACCGTTCAGTTGTATTATGTGTCGTGTTGACATTACACCATCATTCAACGGATGACACAACTAAACAGTGAGTTAACTATAAAATATTTATATTTTCAAGTTTTCAAAAATAGTTTGTAATATGAAGTCTCATTTGTTTCGCTAGCAGGAAATGGATTCATCAGATGAAGAGATATTTGAAAATTATGAAGAGTACATTGTTGAGTACAAGAATATTGAGAGAAAGGATTGAAATGATATACTTCTATGATGATGAAGAATTAATTTGTCAAGAGATTTCGACTTTCAAAAATGACATGTCTATTTATGAGTAGTAAAATTGAAAAAGAAGTGAAATCCAATACAAATAGAAACCTCCCATTATCCCCGACTCTGAGATTTTTTGCTACAGGGACGTTTCAAATGGTATCTGGCGACCTTGTGGGAGTCAACAAATCTACTATAAGTAGAATTGTGGCTCTAGTGACCGAAGTCCCTATCCTTCATTTAAAGGACCTCATCAAATTCCCCACTGACGATAATGAACTTTTAAAAATAAAAAGTGAATTTGCAAAAATTAGGGGGTTTCCTGGGGTGTTGGGGGCGATATACACATCCCTATAAAATCACCAGGTGGGCCAAATGCCGAACTTTTCAGAAATAGGAAAAGATGGTTTTCCATCAATGTGCAGGCTGTATGTACTGCATCATTAAAATTACAAATGTGGTGGCACGCTGGCATGGCTCCTGCCATGATAACACAATATTAACAAATAGCTGATTATGGGCTCAACTTCAAACTGGGGAGATCAAGGGAGGCTATTTGTTGGGAGATGGAGGTTATGCTTGCAGTCAACATCTCCTAACACCAGTGATTAACCCTAAAGACCCGGCAGAAGCCCTGTATAACAAATCACATATTCAAACAAGAAATTGTATCGAAAGAGCATTTGGCGTGGTGAAAAGAAGATTCCCATGCCTATCGAGTGGGTTAAGGGTAAAATTGCCCACTGCATTGAGGTGCTGCCATGCATTGTTCCTAAACCTCCACTATGAGTTTTTCGTTTAAGATTATTGTTTTTCACTGTAATGGAAGGCTGAATTATAATTTCCTCCTCGCCAATATCAATCACCTTTACTGACGCTTCAGTATCTTGAACCTGTAGAAATGTAATAATTATTTATCAACAATTGTGATCCAAAATAAGTACTATTTGGAAAAATAGAGTTGAAAGACATTAAAATCGTGACAAAAGCTTCAAACTGCTGAAATAATTAGAATTTATTAGTAACAGTGATATTAAATCCTAAAAGCTGTACTTTGTAGAATACCATTCAATCGTTTATTTGTGTGTTTTTGTATAAAATGATGAATACACTATGGAGCCAATGAGTGCATTCATGCACTGTTATTATGCTTTCCATGAAAGCGCGCATTATTGTGGAATGTACTTATCTTAAGATAAGTTAGTGATTTTTTGCATTATTACCTCATCTGTACTAGTAGCTGCCTGAGCGTCCATACTGTATTGAGAATGAATGATAAACCCACTTGTTTATTGAAATTCATGTCATAATGTTCATTGAAATTCAATCGATCATCATCCATCAATCAATATATTTCATAATAATTGAATACAATAGAATATTCATTTCAGATCTACTCTCTCTATTTTCGAGACAATAATTGATAAACTATTTGAAAGACAATATAATTGTAGGAATAGGATGTAATATCTGGACCAGATGGTAATGAAATGAACAAGAATACTTGAATAAAATAAAAAAACAGATAGTTTTCTACAAAACGCGCAAGCAAATCTGAATGAATGATTGCCTCCATTGATTTATTAGAAACGTGAGGCTCCATTAGGCCCCTATACATGGTAATGGTCATTGACCGAGCGAAGTGAGGTCTAAAATTGAAGTCGACGGTTTGGCATTTCTCTTAATGTTTATATGTTGCGCATTTACGGCGAAACGCGATAATAGATTTTCATGAAATTTGACAGGTATGTTCCTTTTTAAATTGCGCGTCCTTTAAAAAGGAGCCTTCTTCATACGCCAATATTGGAGTAAAAATCAGACTATCGAATTATTCAACATGAATCAGCTGTCGAGTGGATTATAAATCGCATGCCATGACGCATGCAATTCAATATCTCAATGTAACTTGGTAAGAAATCTGGTGTGGTACACTCACACAACTTTCCTTGCTCATTGAACTGCAAGCCTCATTCTCAAACGAGAATAATTTAGGGGAATAACATAATGACGATTGGCGGCAACATATTTGCAACTACGATCAGACTACTGTATATGTGTATATTATAATTTTTTTCAGACTACTTTTTCCTTTGTGTAAATTGTGGAATTCGATGATTTTTTTAAAAGTCGTCAAAACAGCTGTTCTACAGATGAAATATCTTGACTATGACTGTGTTCTTTTCATAAACTGCTCTACCTACCTCATGCACGAGAAGGAGGATACAAAGTCCATTTCTCAAGGATGGAGTGTACCCCCATTATTTTCACAGGAATGAGACTCATGTCAGTTGATGTGGCTAATGAATAGCTATCCATGGTATAAATTTGAAGAAAATCGTTTGAGCCGTTTTCGAGAAAACCGTGAAAAACATGGTTTTTTAGTCATTATCCGCCATTTTCTCATGAATATTACGGAGCTCCTGAAATTTTCCCAGAAATGAGACTCATGCCAATTGATAGGGCTTATGAATAGCTATCCATGGTATGAATTTGGAAAAAATCGTTAGAGCCGTTTTCGAGAAAACCGTGAAAAACATGGTTTTTTAGTCATTATCCGCCATTTTTCTCAAGAATATTACGGAGCTCCTGAAATTTTCCCAGAAATGAGGCTCATGCCAGTTGATAGGGCTTATGGATAGCTATCCATGGTATAAATTTGAAGAAAATCGTTAGAGCCGTTTTTGAGAAAAACGTGATAAACATGGTTTTTTAGTGATTATCCGCCATTTTTTCCGCCATCTTGAATTGAATTTTATTGAATTTCTTATTGTCGGATCCTCATGGTATAAGGACCTTAAGTTTAAAATTTCAAGTCAATCGGTTAATTAGGAATGGAGTTATAGTGTTCACAGACATACACACATACACACACACATACACAAAAATGTTGTACACAGACCAACACCCAAAAATCATGTTTTTGGACTCAGGGGACCTTGAAACGTATAGAAAACTTGAAATTGGGGTACCTTAATTTTTTTTGGAAAGCAATACTCTTTCCTTACCTATGGTAGTAGGGCAAGGAAGTAAAAATCAGTAGATGTGTAGACTATAAATTGCATGCCTCATTGAATGCGATTTTTATGCACTATTAAAATTTAATAGGATGCAAAGAGCTTATAACAGCTTGTCTTTTGGTGTTCTCGCGCTAAATTCCGGAAAGCGTTATGATAATTAAATCTTGTGTAAGCATGATCTGATCAAATAAATAGTTGGTGTATCAGTGTGGATGTGTGGGAGTGGCCGTAGTCGAGTGGATCAGATGCTGGCTTTATGATTCAGAGACCCGGGTTCAAATCCCGGCCCGGGCAAGATATTTATCTCGGGCCACTCCCGTGTATCGGATGGACACGTTAAGCCGTCGGTCCCGGTTGCCTAGAAAGCAGTCGTTAGGTCATGTCAGAGGCCCTGAAATTGATCAGTTGCGACCTGAAAACTCTGACACCAGACCTGAGCCAGCCAGGTCACACGATATTATTATTATTATATTATTATTATTATTATATTATTATTATTATTATATTATTATTATTATATTATTATTATTATTATTATTATATTATTATTATTATTATATTATTATTATTATAGTGTGAATGTGTATATGGTTTGGGACGTCGTTCAGTTATAAATTCTATTTATTCTATTGATAAAATTTTTGTTCATTATTTGTTATTATATTCTTTAATTTTTATAAGTTTTGGAATTTTGAATTCTCAATTTGTTTTATTTTTCCTTTTTTCATAAGTATTTGAAATCTTTGTATTTTTTATTTTTGAATTAGGTGGTATTTTTGCTGTTTGTACTATTTATTATTGCATAAGTTCGTATTATTTTTATCATTATTTTTCTTTTTCATTCGTATCTGTACAATTTTTATTGTTAAGGAGACAATTTGGGGAAACCCGTTGTCTCCATTGTGAATAAATAAATAAATGAACTATTGATTGCGTGCAATAACGCAAGCAATTAATAACTAAAATAACATAGTATTGTCTCTCGAACTTTCTTTGCTTTGAACTTGGGCTGTCCTGTTGCCAGTATGTCTTGAAGGAGATTAGCTTTTGATGTTAGCATTTTTGATCCACCAACCCCAACAGCCATTAGTCGTTTTCACACCGATATCTCGCCGACATGACATACAGACAGGATTTACTCTGATGGACAGTATAAGAGGAGGCTGCGGCACAGTATACATACAGTATGGAAACTTGGCTATAGTGAGGTCCACGTTATGACAGTATTTGATCAACTTTGGTTTTGCAATCCTTGTCTATCTTTCGACAAAGCCGGTGGTACTATCCTTTTCTAGGTACACAACGGTGCCAATTATATTTTTGACAGTGTAGAAATATGATTAATTGATACAGAGAATCGGCATCGCTATTCTTCTATCTTTATTCACTGTCATTATAACGTGGACCTCACTATAACACTCTGACGCAAAAATCCGCCATCTTGTTAGGAAGCGCCACAGAGAAGATTGGTATTTCACGTCCACAAGGCGGGGTATTGGTAAAAGTTTTTGATTAGCAATGAGCGTCTTCAGGGATACACTGCTCCAATGACTCGAGTGACTCGAGCTAGGTGACCCGCGTTTCATGGGAGCTTTTGACAGTTCATCACCCGGTCGCCATCTTTGATTTTTCTAGCCCGGGTCAGGAATCGTGACCCGACCAAATAGTACGGGCTACGAAGTTCTAGCTCGAGTCACCCGGAATCGGAGCGCTCCTATTGGTGGATAGATTCGCGTCATCTGCTCTGGTCTGCAGTCAAGAAAACAACACAACTTTTGAAAATATGGAGGATTACTATGAACAGCAGTATGTTTTTGATGGCATATTTTATAAAATAATCGAAAAGAAGGAGATTCATACATTATTGGCTGTTGAGTTTATTATTTACATTATTGACAATATTATTAGTTCTGTATGGCTATTCTATTAAAATATATTTGTGCTCATGACGTGATCTATCCAGAACTATTAGGCTTATTTGTTGACCAAGAAATTGTTAATATTATTCTGTGTAGTCATGAAAGTTATTGATCTATTCACACAAATTGTATTTGAATAGCATTGAGAAATTTACTTTTGATTTAGGCTACTTCTTTTTCTACTTAGATTTCTATTGCCGTTTAACCTCAATACCTATTTGTATTTTGTTTAGGGCCTCTTGATTTAATCACAAAATAAATAGAATTTAATTTTCAAATTTCAGAATACTTAATCGGCTGGACAATATATTCAACCTAATAAACTAAACTCATTTTCAGTTCATTAAAAAGTTTGTTATTCTTTAAGGAATAGGCCTCAGCTAGGCATCATAAAGATAATAAAAATTATCTCTTGCTTTCTATAAGAGCTGTGTTAAGAATAATTTTATTTGCTACGCAGGTCCTCTGCATTTTATTAAGATTAATTCTAATTTAAATTTACAGCTTAATTAAACTTTATGATTTTTGTTTTACAGGCAACCCGGACTTCTTCCAGTCCTATCTGAAAAAAACGATGGCCACATCGAGATGGCTGGTGTAGCAACAGTTAAGGCGCTTTTATACAATGCTCTTATAATACAAATTATATCACATAATAATTAGGCTAGCTGCATATTGAGACGCAACACAACGTGACGCAAGTCTGCTGATTAATATCAAACACAAATTAATATCATGTGATTATATTATAATGTTCACATTAAAATGGCTGGTATGAGGTTACAATGACTGTGTGACCTGAGGCTAATAATAATAGAAGTTGGTACAGATTCGCGCCACACGTCAGCTTAGTTTAGTGGGTGAAATATTTTGTGCTATAGTAAGGTACACGTTATAAGATGACAGCATTTGATTAACATTGGTGTTGCTGTGTTTCTATCCTTTTGCCTAATCTATTTTTATCAATGTAGGAATATAATCAATTAACAAATTTTTCAATCTAATTATGCAAATGTATTATTTAATCATTAAGAAATATAATTTCTTGATGAGTACAATCAATTGATTTTTTTAAACAAGAATGAACAGTTTAGTTTAATATGCAGCTTTATGTCCATTGCATTTTGAAAATTGCATTCTGACTAGGCAGAGAATCGGTAACGTTGTTCTTCTATATTTCTCTACTGCCAATATAACGTGGATCTCACTATAGACCCGTTTCTTCTATCATATACATTCATAATTATAACATAATAATAGGAATGACCTTGGTGATGTGAATGAAAGTCATACATAATTTTGCTCCTGGGTTTTGGAAGATTTTGTGTTATAAATAGTCACGGATAAGTACAAATTTTGTATTAATTTCATTATTAATTGTTTCTTGATCACGTTTTATCATTTTGTTTTAGATTTTAATTCTTAATTCTATTTTATAAGCCAAACATCGTTTAGAGGTTATTTTGAGGTTAGGTTTTCGAGATTTGAAAATAAACATAGATAGTTTACTTGACTAAAATTATAACCAAATTAAAATCCTATCATTTATAAATCAATTATTATTATTGCAAGTAATATAATTTCTTAGATAGGAAGATGAGCTCAAGTAAAACACCGAAGGTTAATAATAGAAATGTAAACATAGCAAGAGTACTTACGCGTTCCCAAAACCAAAATTCAAAAACGCCAAAACCAAAAACCCCAGTTCTTCAAACTACTTTAGCCGAAAAAGTTGCTCAACTACAAAGTAGCCACACTAATTTAAAAAACCAATTAGAAGTAACTTTAAAAACGTCTGAGGAAGAAAGGTTAGGGATGGTAGAAGAAATTAAATCTTTGGAACTGATTATAAAATTACAAGATGAAGACCATAAAAAAGAAATACTAAATCTAAAAAATCAATGTAGTCTAATGTCGGAGGAAATAAAGAAACTAAAATCTAAATTTGATAATACTAAATGTATGATAGAACCTCCGTCCAAATGCAAAAAAATAGAATCTAACCTAAATGATGGGAAATGCTCTGAAAATGGTCGAAATAAAACATACAGTGAGGTTTTGAAGACAGCAACCAAAAATATAGCTGAGGGAAATAAAGATAGGAAAGGGAGAGTTCTGCTACTGACGTCCAGTCATGGACGTGATTGCAGTGATCTCCTTGATAAAAGATTAAAAAATAAATTTGATGTCCAATGTTTTTTCAAGCCAAGTGCATCAATTAATGCAGTTGTAGAGTCAGCTAGGGAACAAACTAAAGATTTTGATGAAAATGACTATCTAATTGTACTGGGTGGCTCAAATAATATAAATGAACCTAACTTGAATCATCTTCCTCAAGTAACAGAAAAAATCAAGGAAATTGTGCCACTCAGCAAAAAAACAAACTTAATAATAAGTACTATTCCTAATAGGTTTGATAGGCCAGAATTAAATGAAGCAATCAACTCGACAAACAAATCAATCCATAATACAATCAACAGCCTAAAAAATAAGAATTCTAAACAACTGGGGATTTGTTTTCTAAATGAAAGGCTGAAAAGACATAACTTCACTAATCATGGGTTGCATCTAAATCGATCTGGCAAAGTAATCTTTTGTAATAGATTGGCAGAGCTGATTGAAAGCCGTTTGCAATCCTCTGGTTTAAAAACAGTCAAAAAAACAAATAACGATTTTTTAGTAAATTGGCTCAAAACAGGGAAAGGGAAATAGCTACAAATGCTATAGATAGAGTAGCACAAGATGGTAAGGTTTTTAGTATTTATCATCAAAATATTCAGTATCTTCGCAACAAAATTGACAGATTAGAAGTATTTCTTAAACAGGAGGATCCTGACATTGTTATTTTCACAGAGCATGGCTTAAAAATAAAGGAAATAAATCAAGTTAGGATTCCAGGCTATTCACTGAGATCAGAATTTTGTAGAATAGCTCATAGAAGTGGTGGTGTATGTATATTCACTAGCAATGCTAAACATACCCAAACTTATGAACTGGATTTTGTTAAGAGATTTTCTGTTGAGATGGATTTAGAGGTGACGGGACTAAGGTTAAAAATTGATGATCGATTTGAGGTAGCAGTGTTAGGTATCTATAGGTCACCAAATGGAGACTGGCAAAAATTTTGTGAGCTGCTCCATACACTTTTGGAAATTACAACCGCTCGTTTCACAAATGTTATAGTAGTAGGAGATTTCAATACCGATTTTGCCAGGCAGGATAAAATGACAGAGGACATTAGAGATATTATTAATATGAATAATTTAGAAATTAAGGTCCACGAATATACAAGAGTAACTCGAACTTCACAGACAATTATTGATAATATCCTCACAAATATAGAAGGTTGTAATGTCAGGTTAGGTAGCTCAGATCTGTCAGATCATAACTATCAAATTTTAGATGTTAAGCTGCAGGGCCAGAATCCAGCAGAAAAAAAACTTTTGTGAAAGAAATTCAGCAATATGAGCTAGGAAATATAAATTGTTTGAAGCAGGAACTGCTTCAAGAAAATTGGAGTAGTGTTTATAACAGTTGTAACCTAAATTACAAATATAAGCAATTCATTGATACTCTAAGATTTCACATTAGTGTATGCTGTCCAATAAAAAAAGTCAAAGTAAAAAGTAAATTAAACAAAGTAGATGAATGGATAACTGAAGATATTCTTACTCAAAGAAATATTGTTAGGGAAGCTTATGAGGAATTTAAATTAGTGAGGGATGTTCCGAGTGAAGTCAAATACAAATGTCTAAAGAAAAACTATGCAAAAGAAGTGAGGAAAGCTAAGTGTAAGAAAACAGCTGAAATATTAACAACTAGTACCAATTTTAACTCTGCTGTTTGGGAGGTAATTAATAGAAATAGGAGAGCAGCTCAAAAAGATACAGTTACTAATGTCCCTAGGATAATCGATGAACATGGAATTTATATGGATGATAGTATAGACATTTGTAACTTTTTCAATAAGTATTATCAACAGGTTGCATATAATCTCCAAAAGTCACTGAACACTAATACTTATAATACAACTACATTAAATGCTGAGCCAATTGAAAAGGTATTTAAATTTCATCCATTATCAAGAGATGAGTTGTCAAGAATAATAAAAAATTTGAATAACAAAAAAACAGTAGGATTGGATGGGGTCTCAAGCAAAATTTTAAAAGAATGTGAAAATGAATTACTGGACCCTTTATTGCATCTCCTTAATACTTCACTAGAGCAGGGTATTTTCCCTGATGATCTGAAACAAGGAAAAATTTTGCCAATTTTCAAGAGCGGTGATTCTGAAAGAGTTGAAAATTATAGACCCATTAGTATTCTAAATGTAATAAGTAAAATTTTTGAAAGAGTAGTTTTAAATAGGCTATTGATGCACCTGGAAGAAATTAATTTCATATGTGATGAACAGCATGGGTTCCAGAAAGGGAAATCTACTAAGACTGCAATAGTATCCCTTGTTGAAAGACTAATAGATATAATAGATTCAGGTGAGAAGGCAGCCGCAATATTTCTTGATTTATCCAAAGCTTTTGATTGTGTGAACCATAGAATATTATTGGAAATACTAAAAACTGTAGGTGTGAATGGTATAGAACTAAAATGGTTTGAATCATATCTCATAGGTAGAAACCAGTGTGTTGAGCTTACCAAGGTGGATGGGAATGAAATAGTAAAAATTAAATCTCAAAAACTGGAGGTCCAGGCTGGAGTACCTCAAGGCTCAATTCTGGGTCCCTTACTGTTTCTGTTGTATGTGAACCAATTACCAAAAGAGTTAAAAGATCACAGAGCTCTGTTGTTTGCTGATGACACATCGCTTATCTTTAACAATTATTTATTAGATAGTCTAGAAATAAATGCTTTTACTGGAGTACAGTCAATTGTCCAATTCTTGAAGCAAAGGCAATTAACAATAAATAGTAAGAAATGTCAATTCCTACAATTCAAAAGTAAATATAATTCAGTAGAGGATAGAGAAATAAATGTGTTTGTAGAGGAAAATGAATTAGACCAAGAAGAGAAAGTAGCATTCTTGGGAATTTTATTGGACAGGAAATTAACATGGCATCCTTACATTGAGAGGATATGTAATAAGATATCATCTGGAGTATTTGTCCTGCGGCAGCTTGCTAGGCTGAATGATAAAAAACTACTGTTAACTGCTTACCATGGACTTATACTATCTCATATTAGGTATGCTATTTTAGTATGGGGTAATTCATCTCAAGGACAGGGTGTTTAAGATTCAAAAGAAGGCACTCAGATGTATAGAGAAAGTGAATAGGTTAGACTCTTGTAGGCCTTTATTTAAAAAGCTTGGTCTATTGACTGTGCCATCTTTGTATGTATATGAAGTTGTAATGCATGTGAAAACGAGTGGTGTGATCCAGAATTCAGATGTTCATGAGTATAATACGCGAAACAGAGCAGATTATCATATAATGGGTCACAATAGTAGGTTATTTGAACAAAAACCAGATTATATTGGTAGGAAATTTTATAACAAGCTACCTCAAATCTTGAAAAGTAATGATGATTTGAAGATTTTCAAAAAACAAATTAAAAAATATTTAGTTGATAGAGCTTTTTATAGTGTACAAGAATTCCTTTCAAACCTAAACTAGGTTGAACTACTTAGTGTTAGAATTATTATGTAATAACATGACTTGTCTTATACTCCATGACTGGAGTCTTTAGGACGTAATCTTAAAAAATTATGCGTGCTACTCTTCCAGTGTGATTTAAGTTTCTGTGAGATTTATAGTATAGTTCAGGCAATGAATGCTCAAAAAAGGGTATAGAGGGAAATGTTTGGAAGACAATTTTTAACCCCACAGTTCTGTTGAGTGTAGTGAGGAGGTAAACATATTAAAAGTCCCCCTGTGCTAAGGGGGTGGGGGTGGTTTAGAGTGCCATTTTTGTATTCTCACATAAAACTCAGAAACTATGTTTCCTAAGGACTTGACTGTCTTATAAAAAATTGAAGCTTACGTAATTTCCTACAATATTCATTGTACAATTTTTTTATATATCCTCTAGTTTTCGAGATATCTGCTATTGAAGGTGTGACATTTAAAAATAAACATGTTTGTCACCAATTTTTTTCTATTAAATTTTGTAAAACTTTGAAGTGAAAAAAACACTCATGTGTGTGATGTGGTGTGATTTTTCACTTTAAAGTTTTACAAAATTTAATAGTAATAACCCCTCCAAATTCCTTTTACAATTGGTCTATTGTTGCAAAACTGGAGATTTCACACTCAACACTAAAACTGTTGCAAAAGGTGTAGGGAAGTTTGTAAAAGCGTGAAATTATATATCAAATTGGATAGAATTTAATGCCTTATAAGCTCATAATCAGCATGGGTTTTCCCGTCGATTTTTAAAAATTTATTAGAGCAAAAATAGAAAAAAATTGGTGGCAAACCTGTTTTTTTTTCAATAATGTCACACCTTCAATAGCAGATATCTCGAAAACTAGAGGAGATATAAGAAAGTTGTACAATGAATATTGTAGGAAATTATGCAAGCTTTAATTTTTTATATGACAGTCAAGTTCTTAGGAAACATAGTTTCTGAGTTTCATGCGAGAAACCAAGAAATTGTACTTTAAACCACTTTCAAAAATTGTCTTCCCAACTTTTTCCTCTATAACCTTTCCTTGACTGGACTAGTAGCCAAGCTTGAAGTTTCCTTCTTGAACAACTTCGAAAAAGTGTTACTGATGCAGCCTGTTTGAGAATGATTAATGTCATATTGAAAATTCATAACTATATTATATTTTGCAAGTACCACTGTATACTTTTTGTGTAGTTGAGAAGTTGATATTGTGGTAATTATTCATATCGAATGAAAAAGACTCAAAATTGTCAAAAACCACTGATTTATTGATAATTAGAAAGACCGGTTTTGGTTATTACACCATTGTCAATCTCTGATAAACTAAAGTTTAGTTTAACTAAGTTAAAACTAAGGGTTTTTGACAATTTCTGAGTCTTTTTCATTCAATACCACTGTATACAGACTGTACTACTAGTAATGATAATATAATGCTTAGTAGGCCTACCTTATGAAAGTCAATTATGTTCACTACTTAATGATGTTTTAATATGATTGTGCATTATATGCCACTCTCTTTATATTACAGAAGCCACCACAGACAGTCATGTGTGGACGACTGAAGCGACCAAACTACTTTTGGAAGAGTACCGCACGAGGACAAACACATTCAGAAATTCTAAAATTAAAAATGTAATACTATGGAGAGAAATCATTGATGTTTTTGAAGCCCATGTGTACTCTGGGATCACTGAAAAGATCCTAGATGATAAATTTAGAAGCTTGAAACGAACATTTAATCGTAGGCCTATAAAAAAACAATGATACTAGAAAAAGCACTGGTAAGGGGTCCATCAAGCCTTGGGAATTTTATGATTCGATGGCAGATATTTGGCAAGATGATTCTACGGTCAACTTGCATAAAGCATTTATTATGAGCAGCTCCTTTGCCCCTCATAGAATGTTCTATGAGTAGTACTTTGAGAAAAATTGTATCTGTCACCAGCAGCTAAGAATGTTTCTGGTTTGCTCAACATCCAAACTGTAAAAAGGACTTTTTTTCCCAAGAGTTATCTTTATATTTGCAGGCTGATTAATTCTCCTTCCTATGACTTCAAAGAGCACCTGAAAATGTTGGAGTTAATTTTTGTAAAATTGGAAATGAATTAAAACATACAATCTACCAGTCTTTTATTTTAATACACAAAAAATGAGATACTCAATTTTTAAAATAACAAACCAGCAGTTACTTGAGATGAGTAAAATGGTGTAACAACAGAAACTAGTCTCTTGAAACGTTTTTGAAATAAGTGTGGTTTAGAAAATGTAAAGTTGATGGTTTTATTCCTAAATACATTGAATGTTTTAATTCATTTTGGTTCTTTTAAAATGTCAAAACTAAATCAGTTTTTTGTTTTTATGCAATTTAAAAGCAGCCAAAATATATTTTCAGGGGAAAAAAGTATTATTTTCATTCAATGAAGACTAGTAGTCTATTTGATAACAACCCCCCCCCCTAAAATATATATTCATAATTAATAAACGAGAATCCAAAATCTACACCTCGACCCACTTGGTCTGTTACCGGTAGGTGACCTGAAAAGAGTAATGCTATATTAAACATAATTACAAAATTTCAGTGGAAAGATTCTGATGATGATAATAGTATGGAATCTTACCTGCATGGTCTGCCGAGACATTCTAAAATCACTTTTGAACTCACTCATATTATAACGTTGTATTACATTTTCATAATAGCCTAAGTTGTGAGGTCTTATTGTATTATCACGTTCATGATGAAATAATTCATTGAAATTCCTTAAAGGAATTTCCAATTCCTCCACAACAACTCCAGCAACTGGCCCTACAATGTTTGGTGCATCAAAATAATTATGGTTGTTTTGTTCCTCCTCTAATTCTCCCAGAATAAACTCATTCATCACATCATTAGCCATGTTTGCTTTGTTATGTTACGTGTTTGTTTGGCAAAACATAACCTGCGTTTAGTGTCACACCTGTGTGTGTGTGTGTGTGTGTGTGTGTGGTGTGTGTGTGTGTGTGTGTGTGTGTGTGTGTGTTGGAACAAGGTATAATACGGGGAGACAATCAAGTATACACAGCACATTAAGGGGAGGTGTGTACACTAAGGGGAGACCCCGTAGTGTCACTGCTCAATTTTAGTAAAAATCACTTCTACATGCTTAAAATCATGTAAAAACGTAATAAAAAAAAATCTCCCCATTTTGTTAGTACTCCACCTAATTGGGATACACTCCAGTTTCCAAAATTGCCACCACGTTCTGCTACGATCGCTAATACACACTTACACAAAACTCATTTACGGATTGAGCATACAATGCGGGGTACTTGCATATCCCTGCATATCTCCATTGTCTCCTTCACTGTTCGAAGTAACTGGTTTGCTATGGGGCTTGCCGTGAATTTATGAATCAGCAACTCATCTCCTTTTTCGTTCAGACTCATTGAGTCACAGCTTAGCGAATTCATAGTTTATTTTTCTGTTCATTCACTTGAGACATGAGAAGGGAGCGAGGAAACATGCTGCCAGAATGTATTGTGGTACTGATTTTTTAGTTATTTGGTACAAATAGTCTGAAAATGATTCTTCACAAAAAAATACCCTCTGCTAACCTTACAGTGTTAAAAATACCTGTTTTTTTCTCCATATAACTCAAAAACCTTTCATAGTGAAAAAATCCAGAACTGTTTCCAAGAGAATAAAATCCTCTACAATTCAACGCCAAATTAGGTTCATCACAATCAATGGTGACTTGGTAACACAATTTCCCGAGAATTTTCCGCATTGAATTTGGGTTATTGCTAGAATGATGCGAATGGGAGGCTTGTTAAGATTCAAGAATAGCACGTCAGTAAGTTTATATTCTTGAACAGGCTTCACTGAGAATTCACTTACTGTTTTAGAGAAGCGGATGCCTCAAACTTTGCTAACCTAACATGTATCTCAAGATCAGGATAGCCTATGATAAAATGAAATTTGTCTCTTAGTTTCTCTCCATATTGACATTTTCTTCTGTGTCTGTCAATCCTTGCAAAAACTCTCTTGTAAACCTTGGATTGAATATTTTACTTGTGTACGGCATGCTCACTTTTTGTGAAAAGACGTTGTTCCGGAGAAAAGATTTAGTAATCATACCCTGCTCAAAAAAAAAAAATAGTAGTCACAACACCTTTTCCAATTTTATTTGAGAAAGTAAAAAGTTAATTTGAGAAAGTATCAATTGTATTTGAGAATAGTCACTTGTAATTGAGAGAATGTCAGATGTAGCCTAAATGAGAATAGTCAATTGTATTTAGGAAGTCATCACACATGTAATTGAGAGTAGTGAATTGTATTTGAGAAATCGTCAAATGTAAATGAGAAGATATCATATCATGAGCAGACATTTGAAAATGAGAAAATTTTCCAATTGACATGTCGTGACTCTTCTGTAGCCTACAGTACAGGTTTGATTTGAGCAGGAAAGGATACTGTACTACGTACACAGTATTCCATAGACTTTGTATGAGTGAAATTATTATTTTCAATTGTGAAATATTATTTCCCCTGTACTGTTCACGAATGATTAATGAGAATCATTTCTATGTATGTATTGGCAACACGACTTTTGTCTCCAAACATTTGAACTTGATGAAGATCAAATTCTCTATGTTCACGGCGCAATTGAACTTTATCATCAATCAATTGAATCTCTTGATCAAGCAATTCGGTAACTCTCCAATGGATTTTGGGGCTCAAAAATATTTTTTATTTAAAAACTAAACGTTTCATTTGAATATAAAATATATTATCATATTATTTTTTATGAGTACAGTTATGGAAAATAAAAGTATTGGTTTTTTAAAATCATTCCCCAATTACAACTGACAACTTTTCGATTTCAAATCGTATGTTCTCAAATTAGGAGTTGATAGTGAGCTGTTGAACGGAGCGGTCGCAGAATTGTTTTGCTCTCTTATCTCAAGTTTCCGGACGGGTCGTGCTTAATCGGTTCATTTAGTGCATGTTTAACCTAAAACGTTCTTTCGTAATAAATTGAATTATCAATTTGTTATTTATTTGTGAAATTGTTTTCAAGTGAATCGAAATATTCAAAGTTTAAATTAATAAAAACAGTATCCACCAGACGGTAGTGCTAAAAAGAGACCTAGAGCTAAAAGTTCTTTCGTAATAAATTGAATTATCAATTTGTTTTTTATTTGTGAAATTGTTCTCAAGTGAATCGAAATATTCGAAGCTGAATGAATAAGAACAGTATCTAACAATACTTTTCACCGGACGATAGTGCTAAGAAGAGTCCTCGTGCTAAAAGTTCGCCTGAGCTCGAAGAGATGGAACAGAAAAAGCGTGCTCCAGACCCAAGTGTTAAAGCTTCCGGTAATGTGAACTCAGACTTTATTGAATCACTATTTGACCGTTTTGAAAAGCGGTTTAGTAAGGCTATGGATGAAAAACTCGCGCTGCTAGCTACAAAGGTGGATTTAAATGGTCTAATTGAAAAAGTGAATAAACTCTCTGTCGAGAATTAACAGTTAAGAAATCAAATTGTTGCTCAAAAAATTCAGAATAATCTCATAATCAGGAAGATGGAAAATTTTGAAAATAGATCGAGAAGGAACAATATAATTTTTCGCGGGCTGAAATATGAATGTGCAACAGTGCAACGAATGTGCAACGTGAGAACTGTCAAAGACTTTTGTGTGAGTCATTTGGGGGCACGAGCAGGTACCTGGGTTAATCGAGCACATGCATTGGGCAAGAAAATAGATAACGGGCCAATCATTGCGCATTTTCCGGACGATCAGGACATCCATTTCATCACGAGAAACAGTAGGAAGCTGAAGGGTACACAGTTTGTGATTCATAAAGACTTTGCTTTCGACACAAGAAAACGACGATCAAAGCTTTTCCGGGTGCTTGGCGAGTTGAAGAAACAAGTTCCGGGAGTGAGAGGAGAGTATCGGTTGAAGTGGATCTTTTAATCGTGAATAGTCGGGTTTTCACGCTGGATGAGGAGAATGGACTGGTCTCGGAGGGAGAGGATGGGCTGCAGAAGATCGGGAGCATGTTCGATGAGAGTGTGATGCGGGCCGTGAGGGGGAGCATGTGTGATGAGGAGGAGCGAGGCGGCGAGGACGAAGACCGCAACCGCTGAGATAACGCCGTCAGTCCGTGTGAGAAGGGACAGTTGAGTATAGTAGCGTACAATGTGGCTGGATTAAGTGGTAAGATTGTTCAAGTATATAATTTTATTTGTAATTATGATGTTTTTGTACTATTGGAGACGTTTGTTGAAAGAGGAAAGCAATTGTATTTTGAAAACTGTTTTCCAGATTACAGTTTATACTGGGAATTCGCAGTTGGAGAATCAAACTGAGGTAGAGCAAAGGGAGGAAAGTTAATAGAAATTAGTAAAAGAATAGAGAGTTTTTGTAAGGTAATCGATGCGCTTGAGAGGAAAGTTATTCACATGAATGCAGGACAACGGGATGAATATTATATAGTTCCAATTTACCTGAGTGGTGGAGGAGACATGGAATGGGAGAGAGAATTCAATACATTATGGAAGTTTATGATAGTGCAAGAGCATAATAGAAATAATATGATTCTAATTGGAGATTTTAACGGTAGAATAGGAAATGGACAGGACATGTCGGAATTAACAGATGTAATAGAATTGGGAAATGCACTGAGTAATAAGCAAGAGTCAAAGGATGAGTGATTAATATGAAAGGTAAGAAAATATTGGAGTTCTGTGAGGTTTTTATTTCATCATTATGAATAGAAGGATAAGTGGAGATAGGTGGGGAGACTTTACTTTTATAGGCAGAGGGGCTTCCGTAATAGATCTATGTTGCATGGCTGTCGAATTAGCGCAAATAGTTGGAAAATTTTCTATTGTGCCAGAATTTTTATCTGATCATTCCCAATTGAAGCTACGCTAATCACGGTTGATACTCTAGAAAGAGAGAGCACAATTTTACCACTCTTACCGAAGTTTAAATGGAAGGAAGCGAGGAAGAATGAATATATATCTAAACTCACCAATGCTTGTAGAGAAATAAATGGTCTTCCCGAGAGTAGTGAAGAGACTTATGAAGTATTAAATAATCTTGTATATAGAGCTGCAAATTATGTGCCCCAACCTGATAGAAAGAGAGAAGGATGGAGAGAAAAGTGGTTCGACAAAGAGTGTGCGGTTATGAGAAAGCGAGTGTTCAGCCTATTGAATGTGTTTAGAAAATCAAATTCGGAGCAGGTGAGAGAAAATATATGAAAGAGTAAAAGACAAGCGTATTACAGCGATATAAAAGAACAATTCAGAAGAGTCAAGGATTCCAGTGATTTGTGGGCTCTGATAAAGAAATTCAAGTGTAGAGAGTTCAAGATTTCGGGAACTGTGAGTGCTGAGGATTGGGTTGAACACTTCAGACGAGTGTTTGGATCAGTTTGCGGGGTAGTCCCATATTATGCGGCGAGGAATGTTGAAGATCAAACTCTTGACAAAGACATAGATATGAATGAATTGGAAAGTGCCTTCAAGACAATGCGCAACAATAAGGCTCCAGGTGATAACAGAGTTCCTGCTGAGTTTTACAAGAATGCGTCAAAAAATTACAAAGAGATTATTTTGACTTTTTCCAATGCCATCGTCAGAGGTGGACAGATACCAACAGGGTTTCCACGTTCAATTATATTTCCATTGCATAAAAAAGGTGATACTAATGAAGTGAATAATTATAGAGCTATATCTTTTATAAATGCTGTCGCTAAAGTATTTTCATTTATTTTACTGAGAAGGTTGCAGCTGTGGGAGGTAAGAGAAAGGATTATTAAAGAAAATCAGTGTGGCTTTCGGAGAGGTTATTCGGCTACTGATAATATTTTTGTTCTATTCAATATAGTAATGAAAACGTTGAATAGACCTACAAAGAAGTTGTACTGTTTCTTTTTGGGCTACGATAGTGTGGACAGAGAGGCTTTATTTTTTAAACTGAGTGAATTGGGACTAAATTTATTGCGATGTTGAGGAGTCTATATAGACATACGAAGTCAAAATTAAAATGAATGATGTTTCACTTTATATTCATACTTTATCAACATGATATTAATCAGTAACTATCTATAATATATATTTTCATGTATTTTTTGCAGTCATCCATTCTTATAAATAGGCTACATTATTTTTAATTTTTATGTGAATAATATTTACAACAGTTTCGCATCACAATATTTTATTGTAATTAGTCATGTTCGTTTAATATTATGTTATCCTTTGCTATTTTTTATTTTGTTAGATTTTTCGCTCACTTCCAATCTCTTAGTGAATGGATGCACATTCGATAATTCCATTGAGTGTTTGATGTAATCTAAAGTAATAAAATCTTCAGCTTGGCATTCAAGTCTCAAAAATAGCCTAGCATAATTAATAATAGCCCACAAAAGTTTTACATCATAATAATTTAGTTATTGTAGTGAGGTCTATGTTTTAACTCGGATTTTCTTTTGTCTGTCTGTCTGTCTGTATGTATGTATGTAACGCGTTGATAGAATTCTATGAGATTTGGCAGAAATATTCCTTTTTCAACTGCGCGTCGATGTATTAATACACAAGGTTTTTTCAAATTTTGCATTTTAAGGATAATATGAAAAGAGAAGGAATCCCTCATTACTCCGACATCACTGTATATAATTGACCGAGCGAAGTGAGGTCTAAGATTCATGTCGACGGCTGTGCATTTCTCTTTATGTTTATATGTTGCGCATTCACAGCGATATACGGCAATATATTTCCATGAAATTTAACAGGTATGTTCCTTTTTAATTGCGCGTCGACATATATACGAAGTTTTTCAAAATGTTGCATAATATAAAAGGAAAAGGAGCCTCCCAAAGATACTCACAAAGATACAGAATATCTCTTGCAGTTAACAGAAGGCTTGATGAACATGGATCTTTGAAAGTTGTTTTTTTTTGCATGCATCCACTCTTTAAAATAGGATACATTATTCTGAATTATTCTGTGAACATAGGTGTAGACTACTTTCTAGGATCATGTAAATGTTAGGGTCAAGCTACTGAGAAGTCATGGTGGGGGGAGTGAACAAGGCCGTCGTGTTTTTCTTAGGCTAGTTTCACACGGCAGAATCCCGTCTCCTGAAGATCATATTTCAGATCATTTCATATTTCGCAGCTCGAAGGCTTTCACAAGGGGATCTCAAATTTCAGACGCGTTTGCTCAGAGTATGACTCATTACTTTTCTCAAAGTATTCGGATTTGGATTCAGCGACCCCAAATTTTTTAAAGCGTAAGTCCCATTTTCGAAAATACCCAAAAACAAGGGAGTTACAGCAGTTTTTAATATAGCTTTTACATTATCATAAAGTTATGTTTAGTAAAAATGTACCTACTAAGATAATAATACTTCTGCCTCACAGGTAAAGGTTTTTAGAAGCTTCTAAACATTCTTGAAAAGTTCAAACATGAACATTTTAAAACATTAGGGGCCGGTTTCCGAGCTCGGGATTTAGCTGAGTCCAAGACTTTGAACAGCTGGAGTCAGAAATTTGGTTTTCCAAGACGGGGCGTAGTCGCAGTCATTGTCATAGTCACGTTTGAATTAAATCTCGAAAAACTAGAAAATTGAACACAAAATAAAATAAAGAGAAAATAGTGTAAAGTTTCAGCTATTTTGAATTATTCAGGAATGTCTAATTCCGTCAAGGAAAAACGTTTCCAATTATAGAAATGAGAAAATAGAAACTAAGACTTCTATTATAAAAGCTGACCTTTTGGAAAGCCAATTTTCTGACTATTGCTGTTTAGAGTCTGGGACTTAGCTAAATCCTGAGCTCGGAAACCGGCCCTAAAAGTTCTAGTTTAAAAAAAAAATTCCAGCTTTGAAAGTTTCAAACTTCAAAAGGTTGAATCCAAATATGGAATCAGAAATCATCTCCCATTATCACTCAATAAAATACGAGAAAAAGTAACCTTGTACAGTTAACTTCACTGAATTATTTACGTTGTCGGGATTTCAATTTTGTCATACAACAATCTAATTCATTAGGTTGAAATCGTTGAATATTACCATGGATTTCCTGTTGAATCATTGACTTAAAATCTTTGCAACAATCAATAAAATCTATTACACAGTATAAATATGCAGTCAGTGAGTATAGAATGTAACATTCTATACTCACTGCATACAGTAGGCTATAAACATTGTGCTGATCTGAACAGTGAGTATAGAATGTAATTACATATATTACTCTAACAGCTAACTGGATCTGAATTGATCTATTGTAATAATGGACATAATGAAATATTGAATATATATATATATACATAATGATATATACTATTCCAAGTAAAACGAAACTAATGTTTGTGTTTGTATAAGAGCTGCTGAGTGGATACTGCATACTGAGAAATTCATAAATGATCCAGACCAGCCTGGCGACTTCGATGCTATCGACACCGGAATCTCCTTTTATTTCTATCAATGAATGAATCTGAATTAAAACCATGTATTGTATCAACTATCCTATTATCGTATTGTAATTCGTGAAGCCTGTTTAGTAAAAGCCAGTTACATACACATCGATTTTTTACCGTCCTTATAAAATTCTATTAGATCAAACAGATGATGTTTGACAAGTTGCACTTATTCGAATTCATAAGGATGGCAAAAAACAATCGTACAAAAATCGACGTGCATGTAACTGGCTTTCGAAGACCCATACGATATTGTATTCTATGATCAATAGAATAGTAAATATCGAAATAAGTGTTGCAGCCAAAACTTGTGTTAAGAACCGGTTTTGTCCCCGCTTTGTAAGTTAAACTAAACACACAATTCCTCCCCGGAATGTGGGTTTGAAGTGTACACACCATTTCTCCCCGCTTTGTGCAGTGGAAGTGTACACACATTTCTCCTCGGTTTGTTCAGTGAAAGTGTACACACATTTCTCCCCTTTTTGTAGGTTTAATGCGTAATTTTTTTTTCAAGTTAACAGAAAAAAAGTTACAACTGTATTGAACACATATTAATATACTTTCTAAAACAAAAATTAAGTCTCCAACATGTGTGTAAATGTGTGTAAATCAGCCTCCCCGCAATGTATGTTCATTTCTCACCTCCCCGTTTGTTACCTTGTTCCAGTATGTGTGTGTGTGTGCGTGTGTGTTTTATGGTACTCCCGAATATTCAAAAGTACGCGCCAAACTGCATCGACCGGTCGATGTCAGGTTGTCGTTCCATGGGATCGCTCAGTCTGCCCCGGGTCAGCCGCCATTTTGTTCGGCTCTGGGTCACTCGAGTCACTGACTCAAAAGTATCCCTGAAGATAACCAATAATCGCACCTCAGTAAAACTTCATTGGTTACGATATCGCCACTGCGCAAAGTTAACTTAATCGACAAACTGAAGAGCACCCCGATCTTCCAACACACAAAACTCTGGCGAGAACTGGGAACACCCCAACTTTAATCGCGTTTTATGACCGTTAAAACAATTTCCATGTGAAACTTATTAGTTAATCAGATAAAACAAGTGTAAAATCATCATAAAACAATAACGTATTTATTTTAACTTGTTATTGAAGTAAGTATTATTGAATAAAAATGTAGACCTGCAAGGTATTTGGTATGACTAGCGGCATCTTTAGTCGAAACTTAGAAGCTTTGATTTTGTGGCCAAGAAGTGCTGTATCCATACACACTCGGCAGTCTTGTGATGCTACTTTCTAGCAACTCTCATTTGAGTTGTGTGTGTTGGTTGGTATAATTATAATATAGTTGGCCGTTGGAATGGAGAAATTGAAATCATACTTGACAGAATCTTTTCTGTAGTATGTATTTCTCATCTAAATCTCAACTTTTGAGTTCACTTTTACCACAATGAGGAATTCTTATCAAGTTCTCCTGAGCGTGAGGCAGATGTCATTGAAATCTTATGATTCTGATTTGGTCATCGATGATCGTTCAGATCAGGTTGTGTTGCCTGGTCTGAGGGAGTTCTTGATATCTGAGTGGTAAAAGTTAAATTAAACTAATTTAGTAATATGATTATCATTGATTATCATCAACATAATGAAATGTCTAGGTGAAATATCTAGGTGGTGAAATATATTCTATTCTATCCATCCATATCTAGTCAAGCATTTCATTAATTTATTATATGTAGAGGGAAGAGAGTAAGGATTATATAGAAAAAAATTCATTATTCATAAAAAAATGTGGATGTGGGTGATTGTAGTTTAAAAGTTGCATTTTGTGTACCAACTAAATTTCGCTAGATATACCAAATACCTTGCAGGTCTACATTTATTCAATAACTCTAACTTCAATAATAATTTAGTTTCAGCAAATAATTTTATTGCTAAATAACAATAATCTTGATATCAATTAGACCATTTAATTCTTTCTAGAACCAACAATCAAAAATTAGCTAGCCAAGCACCTCAAGTCAAAAGAGCAAAATTCACAGTTGTGATAATAAATATAGGATATAATATTAGAATAAGGTTGTCCTAATTTTGTATGATATTGTATGTAAAATGAAATAATAATGATTTTCTTATTTATCAGAAAAATTCATGCTACACTAATTTTTGTAATAATACAATACACAAAATAATAACAATTGAAAATATTAATGAATCCTTCTGATCAAATTACACATATGCAAAGCTTCAAAGCTTGACCGCATAATATGGGAGTATCTACAAAATAAAATAGAAAATTCATTTTGATAACAGTACATAACCAATAAAAAAAATTTTAATAATAAAAGATGACACATTGACAATCATGGTTTTTGCACTACCAGCTATGTATAAATATGTAGGTATAAAAATGGCATCCAATCACAACATAACAATAATTATTCATGAATTATAAACGATTTTTACACAATTTGTTCGAAATTTATCATATTGGAAACCATCAATCTTTTCTCATTAGAAATCCAAAGCTAGAAACGATTAATTTTATACAATAATATTATACATACTTTCTATATCTTCTTATTCACTCAGATTTAACAGGAAAGTCTTCAAATTACGTTTGAACAGCTTTGGTGAGCCACTATGCACAATGTATGAGGGCAGTTTATTATAGAATTTTCCTTCTAAGAATAGAAACGAATCTCTAAAAAAAGTTGAATTGGGTTTTGGCACTCTAACCTGACCAGCCCTCCGAGTAAGAGGGGCATGCTCAGCTAAATCTACTGTATTCCCCGAGTTCCCACTAGCGCAATAAAACTGTATAAATACTTTGAATATGTATAATGATCTTAGGCTAAGGATCCTCAAATTGTTGAAGAGATTGGAGTGAGCAATAGGTTTTTCATGCAAGAAATGAAGCAGGGATATCTGTAGACGCATTATTGGTTTCAAGTGGGTAAAATCAAGCATTGAGTAGGTACGGTACTACTAAAAATTGTCCTATAACTGCAATCAATAATAATTATTATAAGATGTATTTAATTATAAAAGTTTAGATGAGTCAATAACCAAGATAAAGAAGAGAAATCCTTTTTCAGATTTCAAAGATCTACTACATTAATACCTAACATTCTGCAGGTATTATGACATTGTCTATTATTGGGCATGATGGAAGGTCACATTCATTAAAAATAAAGACTGGGACAGCGCAAATGACTTTTGATGAAATTTGATGAATGACGGCTAAAATAGCAAAAATGTTGTCAAAACGGCTCGAACGATTTCGATCAAATTTATACCTGAAATAATCATTGATAAGCTCTATCAACTGCCACGAGTCCCATATCTGTAAAAATTTCAGGAGCTCCACCCCATCTATACTAAGTTTGATTCTAGATTCCCGATTATCAGGCTTCAGATACAATTTAAATAAAAAAATTAAAGTGGGAAAGATTGAGTATAAAAATAACTACAATTAATGTTTAGTAACATTTTCACCTAAAATTGAAAATACGCTCGAAATTTGAGAAAATGTGATTATTCAATTGCAAACTGTTGATTCTATTAAATTATTCACTATGAAGAGATAGCAGACCTTGTGTCTCCAGCGTTATTGTCCTGTCATCAGCTGGCTGAGATCTTTGAATAGTAGACTTGAGATGCGCGTGAGCACTAGCTTCAGGTGATCAATTTTCAAAACGGCACGGAAAGTTGTGTGAGTGCGCCATACCAGATTTTCTACTTTCCTTGCCCTACTACCGTAGGTAAGGAAAGTATTGCTTTCCAAAAAAAATTAAGGTACCCTAATTTCAAGTTTTCTATACGTTTCAAGGTCCCCTGAGTCCAAAAACATGATTTTTGGGTATTGGTCTGTGTGTGTGTATGTGTGTGTGTGTGTGTGTGTGTTGTGTGTGTGTGTGTGTGTGTGTGTGTGTGTGTGTGTGTATGTGTGTATGTCTGTGAACACGATAACTCCATTCCTAATTAACCGATTGACTTGAAATTTTAAACTTAAGGTCCTTATACCATGAGGACCCGACAATAAGAAATTCAATAGAATTCAATTCAAGATGGCGGAAAAAATGGCGGATAATTACTAAAAAACCATGTTTTTCACGTTTTTCTCGAAAATGGCTCTAACGATTTTCTTCAAATTCATACCATGGATAGCTATTTATAAGCCCTATCAACTGAAATGAGTCTCATTTCAGGGAAAATTTTAGGAGCTCCGTAATATTATTGAGAAAAATGGCGGATAATAACTAAAAAATCATGTTTTTCACGGTTTTCTCGAAAACGGCTCCAACGATTTTCTTCAAATTTATACCATAGATAACTATTCATAAGCCCTATCAACTGGCATGAGTCTCATTTCTGGGAAAATTTCAGGAGCTCCGTAATATTCTTGAGAAAAATGGCGGATAATGACTAAAAAGCCATGTTTTTGACGGTTTTCTCGAAAACGGCTTTAACGATTTTCTTCAAATTTATACCATGGATAGCTATTTATAAGCCCTATCAACTGACATGAGTCTCATTTCTGTGAAAATTGCAGGAGCTCCGTAATATTCTTGAGAAAAATGACAGTTACTAAAAACCATGTTTTTCACGATTTTCTCAAAAACGGCTCTAACAATTTTTTTCAAATCCATACCCTGTATAGTTATTTATTAGCTCTATCAACTAACATGAGTCTTTTTCCTGGGGTACTAATGGGGGGTCCACCCAATCCTTGAGAAATGGACTTTGTAACCTCCTTCTTGTGCATGAGGTAGGTAGGAACACGGTTTTTACTTTTTCTTCTTCCATATACCGTGGGTAGGTAGAGCAGTTTATAAAAAGAACACAGTCATAGTCAAGATATTTCATCTGTAGAACAGCTGTTTTGACGAATTTAAAAAAAAACATCTAATTTCACAATATTTACATAAAGGAAAAAGTACTCTGAAAACAATTGTATATACACATATACAGTAGTCTGATCGTAGTTGCAAATATGTTGCCGTCAATCTTCATTATGTTTTTCTCCTAAATTATTCTCGTTTGATATTGAGGCTTAGGTTTATTTAGCGAACTATATTGGAAATTTTAAGGTAGGGTTATAAAAAGGGCACTTTGTTCCGTGGATGTTTTTTTACAAGAGAAATATTTGATCAAAATAAGGGGAAAGGTTTTTAAACGAAAATAGATGTAAAATTTTAAATAGTTCAATGAGCAAGGAAAGTTGTGTGAGTGTACCACACCAGATTTTTATTTTGAAAAGCAATATTTTTCTTACCTATGGTAATAGGGCAAGGAAAGTACTAAGACTGTTTGACAATCACCATAGCAACTCCAACTCAATAAATTATTACAGTACCGTACTTCTACTCGCAGTCAGTTTAGACCTGTGCATTCAGTAAACAGTATTAATTGAAAATTGGGAACAAAATTTATTCTTCTGAATCTTTTTCCTAGGCTATCGACTTCTCCAAAATTTTCTAAATCAAGGTAAATGAGAGCAATTCCATGAATCATTAATCTTAGGTACGGTACTGTACGGTACCTTTTATTTTCAACTGAAGTAGGCTATTCGGTTTGAATTCAATTCAATTGAACAAAGTTTGTGCACACGGTAACAGTAATAAAAAAGTTCATTTTCAAAAAAGTACACTTTTTACGAAGTCGTCACGTATCTTCCCTTAGTTAGAGAAAGGGTGGTCTTCTGCTTCTGGAACTCAGTTGTTGCTGTGTTGGAAGGTGTGCTCCTGCACACGATACAACAATAACAATGAACAAAAACCTATCATCACCAAACCTTTTTATTCTATATCCTATATAAAATTCCAGTATATTTTGTGTGATATTATGCCAATAAATAATTGAATTCTAATGAAGAAAATTGGTTGCTAGTGTGCCTGACCTTTTAAAAGATGATAAAGAAGATAATTTTGAATAAAATTTAGAATTTAGAAATAGGCCGACACATCTAGAAAACACCTGAGTCTATACCTAATTCATGCAGGTGAACGGGCTAGAGTCAAGAAAACTTCAATTAATCTTGCCATGCCTGATTTAATAGGTTTCTACTATAGAATAACACTACAATTTGAAATAATTGAAAAATACAAACAGCTTCAATAAACATTGGCAACTAAAATCGAACAACAGAAACAACAATATCATGTTAATTTGCTGACATTCTTCATCTGATTCGGGGGCGCATTACTATCCCCGTTTAGATAGCAATACGTCACAAAACCAAACAATATCAGTCATAAAATAACCAATTGATTTCAATATGAAATTGCTCAAGAAAGAAAAGCCCGTTGAACCCAAATTTCGTCGATAGTAACCCATATAACCCATTTCATAATAATTTTGAATCCCCACTTTTGATTGACATTCTCGAATGAACCTGTGTTTCACTACACTGCACTTTCGTTGGTCTGTACGTTGCTTTATCGTCGGGGTTACAGTACCTTGTTTTTGGCGGTGAACTTTTACCGGTTGAATTTGGCTTGACGGCGAAGTCCTCTTACGTCCCTAGACCTGTCGTCTGAACGGGTGTCTTGAAGCGGTGTTACATAAAGTTGCGGAACCAAAGGGGTGGTACATGAAGTTGGTTTGGGGACACACATGAACCGCTGTAAATAAATGTATTACAGCATTAATTTCTAACTCTTCCTACAATTCATCAAAAGCTAAAACAGGAGTTTATTCTGTTATTTAATTTAGATTTTATCTTGACGTTCTGATTTCATTCTCAAAATTTGAGATTGAATTAAAACGAATTTACTTGCCAGAGTGTCATTAACCCTCCGTCAGACGCACCTATGGCCGAACCGAAATCGGGCGCACCCGGCCTGAGAGGCCACCTTCATATTCTAACCACCACTTCACACTAGATCAATTGAGTAGCCAATTTCCAAAACCTGTTATTTCTATGTTTCACAAATTCACAGTAATCGTCAAAAACTAATAAATTACTTACTAATAAAGATATTTTTATGATTTTTTCTGCTTAAATCATTAAAAAATCATGTTTTTAGATTTATATAGTGCTATATAATCACAGGTATCAAATTTTTTTATAATAAGCATTTAAAGGTTAGATATAGCTGGTTTTGGAAATGGAAAATAATTTAACAGGTTTTGGAATTTTACAGGAAGCCATCTTGTTTTCTGTCAATTTCCAAAGCCTGTTAAAACTACTTCCATTTCCATAGCCTGTTGGAGAGAGAATTCAATAAAATAGCCTTTTTTGTAATACAACTTGGTTCAATTATTAAAAATACTGTAGAATACTGTAATTACAACGAATGAAAAGATAAAAAAACAAAGATTAAAATATATTTGTGACAATACTTTGCAATTTATATGCGTCATACTTTTTTGCCATTTATCTACAGGGCAACATCATCTTCTGGATCTTCATTTAACTGAAAGTCTATTATTTCCTCCTGCTCTTCACAAAGTTCTTCTTGTCCCTCAGCTTGGTTTTGTCCATTGAACACCTCCTTGTAAAACTTCAATGACTGGGTCTCTTCCCAATTTTCACCAAAGTGCAGTTCCAACAGTCTTTTTACATCAGCAAGCTTAGCTGATTTTACAGTAACTCCTTCTTTCACTTTTTCCAAAGCAGCACTTCCAATCCTTTTTCCACGTTTACATAGGGTCCTGCTTGTGCCACTTTCAAAATTGTAAAATGGTTCCCCTCTGACCAAAATTGTAGACAATGCTTTATTTCTAAGGAAGACAATTTTTTTGGCTTTTTGGAATTGAAAATGCCAATCAGTAGTTCTTCTCAATACCTCGTCAGACAGTTGTTTCCATTCCAACACCTCACATTCTTCTCCAAGATGAATCACTGTTGTATACTTTCGGAAAATGTCCAAATACTGGTCTGGATTTTCAATCACACTTTTGGATTTGAACTGGCGTTCAAGAATTCCAAAAACCCTGTCAGGTGGAATGAATGAGTGTCCTACAATGGGGAAAGAAAGGACAACTTCTTTAACATGATTTGGTGCTTTGTTGAGCAGCCAGAAAGACAGCATAAAAACTATAGTGCTATTTTCATTTTGTCCACCACAGCCATCAGAAAATAGACGGACTGTGGTGACTTCATCAAGATTGGAAGAGCATAATCTGTGGTACAATGCTGAAGCAATTTGTACAGAACCTTTAGCAAATTCATTTTCACACCACACATATGAAAAACAGTTTTCCTTGTTCAGGCTTGATTTTGAATCCCCCTCAACCACTGTGAAATTGTAGAGGTACAACTGACGTCGATAATATGCCTCCTGATCAGGTACTTTGGGGAGAACCAAATTTTTTTTGACAGTCATAACTCAAGATTATTTCATGTTCTTTCTTTTCTTGCAAAGCAGCAAAAAATGTGTCTCTTTTTTTATGAACAGCAAGTTCAACTTTCAATCCATCACGCTTCTCCTTATTTCTTTCTAATTCTATCTTATTTTGAAGGCACGAGCAAGTTGAACATTTGTCACTGTAAGGTGCATGAAAACTTATGTTGAAATTTCCATTGAAAACATGCCTGAAAAATTCGTATTCTACACTAAGATTTTCATCTTTTTCTTTTTCCATATACATTTCCCACATCTTTTTAATAGAAAGCTCACTTGGTAGGTATTGTCATATTTTTATTTTACCTCTACAGTAGTGATTTTGAATAGGCTGGAACGTTTTTATGAAGTCCATAACTGCTTGCCTTTTCATGGCATACTTATCAACTTTATAACTTAATAAATATTTTGAGGATCATCCTCTTCCACTCCCATTTTGCCGTCAAAAACTCAATCTATAGCAATCTTACAATCTTAACAATCTTATAGCAACAGTATCTGATACGACAATGAGATCTGCCATCTGAGATGAGCAGTCTCCTGTTGGTCCAGCTCCAGTCAGCTAGAAAACAGCTGTCTAGAAAAATACTTTAAAAACACAGGTTTGCCAATACTCATTCCCTTTGTAAATAAAATGAATATAAGCCTAGCTGTAGTATAATGACAGGGAGAAGAGCTTTAGATCACGAGAAATAGATGCATGAGAGAATAAAGCTCGTTTTATTCATTTTTTAATTATTTTATTCATTATACTCATTCCCTTTGTAAATAAAATAAATATATAAGCCTAGCTGTAGTATAATGACAGGGAAAAGAGTTTTAGATCACGAGAAATAGATGCATGAGAGAATAAAGCTGGTTTTGGAAATGTTTTGCCACAGCCGCCATACTGAACTAATATATTTAACTGGTTTTGGAAAAGTAATCAAAAGTATGGTTTTATAACAGGTTTTGATTCTGTAGCTGCAGTGGAAATAACAGCTTTTGGAAATTGACAAACTTTTCAAATGCTTATTTAATACATATATAACAGACTTTGGAAGCAAATAACACATGGAAACGATAGCTGGCAGTATGAAGTAACCATAGATACCAACATCTCAATTTCGAAAAATTAGACCTATAACAGGTTTTGGAAATTGGCTACTCAATTATAATTCAAAATACCAATAGGGTAATGATTGGTTGGATCTATTCTAAGTAATTATACCAAACATATTACAAAAAATTGATATTTTGAACACTACTAGTATGGTTAAACTAAAAATGAAAATTATCAATAATTGTAAAAGAAAAAAATATTTTTTCAGCAATTCAGGCTATTTGTTGAAATTATAGGAACTGATCTTCAATAATTAGTCATTGTGATGTTGAGGCTCCCAAATTAGCTGCAGTCAAACAGGTTTGACACAGTGGCCTAATTTTTCTCATTTGTGATTTCATATTATTTACTTCAATAACAATATTTTTATAATTGATTATTCATTAGAATAGAGGAAGCTATTCAGATATTTTTTTTCTCTATTATTATGTTTTACATTCAGGCAAGAGTTTCTCCTATGCTTGATTGTGATGAAGTAAATTTATAGTACATGTAAACAACTAGAACTGAGTACATTAAAGAACCTATACTGTAGTAGCCTACTACTAGAGAATTGGACTATTAGAAGTTAGAAGGTTTCAATTTTCTTATCTATAGAATTCGATAAGCAGGGCGTTGTGCGTCACACTTATCGCTCACTTTCTTCTACTATAAATTCGTAACGTTTCTTACCTTATCAACTCCGAAAAATTGAATCAATGTCAAAATCAGCTTCTGTGAATTACGGTAGCCTATAGCTTTCACGATAAATGTAGTTGTACTATAAAGGTGGATACGATACTCACTATATTAATCTGCTCTATTCATAATCTTCCGACGTATTTAAAAACTTCTCTGAACAAATCTAACATGACTGGCAGGTCGGCTTGCCGTTGTTTATTTCATAGTATTTTCTTCTCCTATGATAAGAAGTGCTATGGACCTTTTGGACGTTTCACCAATTAAATGTGCAGAGTGTCAGGATATTAAAGATTTCCGTAGTATATTTATAGAGGGCGGGGGGCTCGAGAGTCGTGACTGTGCAGGCCAAAATAACTTCACTCTAATACAACAAAATATTAGAAGTTATAGGAAAAATATTGATGAATTCATAGTAGTATTGCAAAGCCTCGATTATCATTTCTCATGCATAATTCTAACAGAAGCTTGGTTGAATGATGAAAGCGATTTAATGAAAATCCCTGGTTACAATTTGTATAGATCATACAAAAACTTAAATCAGAGCGATGGTGTTGTTATATACATAGACAGAGAAATAGATGCTAATTGTCGCGAGCTCCAACTGGGGGGTTTAGCGACATGCCTCTCCCTCACCTTTGAATTGGCAGGTGTTTCTTGTGAACTTCTGGCTATCTATCGTAGCCCTAACTCCAGTCTTAGCATTTTTACAGACTCTATTGAATCATATTTCAATGAGCAAACAAATAATAGTAATTGTTTTAAAATTTTAGCTGGAGATATTAACTGTAACCTTTTGAATGTCAATCCTCATACGCTTGAAGAGAGGTATTTGGATGTGTTGAACGATGCGGGGCTCGCTTGCTGTGTCGACAAGGTTACTAGGCCAGCTAGTAATACATGCATCGACCACTACTTTGTTAAGTTACCACCCTTGTACGAAGCAGCTACAACTATAGTACAAACCTCAATTACCGACCACTACGCCGTGTGCATGAAATTATTCACACCTAACAAAAAACCGCCCAATAGAGATAATTATTACATGAAAATAGATTGGAATAGCGTAAAAAACACTTTGTCTTTGCAGAATTGGAACCATGTCACAAACGAAAATAATATCAATCTTGCAACTAATTCATTTATACAAACTACACAGAATATTATTCAACAAATGACAACAAAAACTAAAATATCAGCTAAACATACAAAAATAAAACCATGGATTACTAGAGGACTTATTAATTCCATACGCCATCGCGATAAATTGAGAAAAAAACTTAATAGACAACCTTATTGTATTTCCTTGAAAACTGAATTTACTCGTTTTAGAAACATGCTACATTCGACTATAAAACAAGCAAAACATAATTACTACAAAAATAAAATCGATGAAGTTTCAAATAACCCACACAAGTTCTGGAAGGTAGTAGAAGAAATCTCTGGAAAAGCCAAAGGACCCCATTCATTCCCAATCGACGCATTTGCCCAAAGAGGAGATCCTACTTCAAAACCTAACATTAAGGACATTGGGAATACTTTTAATCAGTATTTCACATCAGTTGGGTCCATACTCACTAGCTCCTTGAATCCAGTAGGGCAATCAGAGATCAGAGATCAAGAGTACGTGGTTGATGCTGTCTTCAAATTGAAAGAGGTGACAAAAGAGGAATTATCAAATGTAATTAATAGCCTCAAAGGCAGGAGTGCTCCCGGGTATGACTGTATTCCAACACGGATAATTAAAGACAGCCTTCATACACTAATAAGCCCAATACACCACATAGTGAATCTTAGCATTCAGACAGGACAGTTCCCAGAATACCTAAAAATAGCGAAGATCATTCCAATCCACAAATCAGGACCCAAAAACGAACCTACAAACTATAGACCCATTTCTCTGTTATCTACTCTGTCAAAGATCATTGAAAAATGCATTAAAATACAGTTAATGGAATATTTGAAAGAAAATAACATTCTAGCACATAACCAATACGGCTTCCAAAAAGATAAAAACACCAATGATGCATTATTTCAGGTAAACAAATACATAATAGAGTCAGTTAAAATTAAAAATAAAGTTATCATGACATTCCTGGACCTGGCTAAGGCGTTTGATTCAGTAGATAGAGACAAGCTTCTTAATAAACTTGAAGCTATTGGAGTTAGGGACACTTCTCTCCAGTGGTTCAAAAGTTATTTTTGTGAACGCCAACAATTTGTTCAGATTGATGGTGAAGACAGTGATAGGAATGGTGTAGACTATGGCGTCATTCAAGGTAGTACGCTGGGTCCAGTACTGTTCTTGATATATATTAATAATATTTCCCGGCTCAATACTACAAGCAGGATATTCCTATTTGCTGACGATACAGTGGTTATTTCTACAGGTAGGGAATGGGAAGAAGTTTATGAAAATGCCACTAAAGATCTTTCCAAAATAAAAAACTGGTTTGACCATAATAACCTCACTGTGAATCTTGGCAAAACCAAGTACTTGCCAGTTGTTACAAGAAACCAACCAGACCCAGGGCTGAGACAGGTGAAAATGCACTCATGTGGGGATGTTGGATCTTTATCATGTGCTTGCGGGGTAATTGACAGAGTGGATCAATATAAATATCTGGGGGTCATTTTTGACCATCAGCTGAGTTGGGCACCACATATGCAGTGTGTCAAGCAAAGGCTACGACGGATGCTGTATGGTCTATCTCAGTTGAGCCAAGTACTTGATACCAGATTAAGTAAAAGAGTATACCATGCTTATGCACAGTCAGTGTTACAGTATGGTATCATTGTCTGGGGAGGGGTGTCATCTGCTAGCCTGGAGCCTCTCTCGGTTACCCAGCGCACCATTATAAAAAAAATTCTTAAAAAAGAACCCAGATATCCCACGTCGCTGTTGTTCTCGGACTTCCCTGTGCTCAATTTAAGACAACTGTATATTAAAACACTTCTCACATATATCAGGAAACACAAAATAGAACTACTCAGCAATATTCAACATAACTATCAAACTCGACACAGAAATAACCATGGATATTCAACACCTCAATTATATCACGGAATAGAACTTAGGTCTCCTCACTATCTAGCACAAATCGTCTATAGAAATTTGCCCAATGATATCAGGGAGGCTGAGAGCTGCAGCGATGTGGTGTATAAAAGGAAGCTGTTTAAATGGTTGATTGGCATAGGTTGGGCTGGAACCGAGGGCTTACTTCATTCCTATGCTTCTTAAATCTCTACAATTTAATAAATAAATTGTCACAGTCTTGAGTCCTCTTGCTCTTTTTTTTAGCTCTTTCTTTCCATTTAAGCACTCTTCACAAATGGTCACAAAAACAGTGGTAGGGAAGTGCAATAGTCTGTAGATTGCACTCTATCATACTAGCATATATGTTAGGTTAACTTAGTATTATGAATGTATATTATTTTGCTTATAACTATTTCAAACTTAATTTACTTTTTGTTATATTCTTGCTCATAGGAACTCTCCCCCATTCACAGATGTATAGTCTTCTTGGGGGATTCCACTTTTCAATAACGTTACAAGTTTAAATAAAATATTAAAGTAATTTATCTTTATATTTATTGCTTTATTGTAACTTAACTATATTTACAAAATTGTAATTTCATGTGGAAATAAATTGAATTGAATTGAATTGAATTGGCATTCCACTTGTATTGGGACTTCGCCGGGCTAATTGTCCCATCACAAGCTGATGAGACAACGTTTTTAGATAATATATATTCTCCTTTTCTGAGGTTCAAGTTGATTTCCAATCAAGATCACTTGTGCATTGATGCACAACATTCAACATTCAGGTAGGCATAAAAAATAAACATTGGCCAGCATCTTGTGTTTATGACATAATCAGGCGCATGTGGCCTGTGAAGCCATGTTGAAATAACACGAACTATGCAAAAGTTGGCAACTGACTGAGGCTGGCATGTTGTGAGGTTGATAGATTTAGACGAAAAAATGGAGTGGTGGGGCGCTCGGCCGCCTGTATGAAGTGGAGAGGGAAATTATATTGTTGGTTGGCCTCTGAGGCCGGCTGCGCCCGACGGAGGGTTAATATACAATGCAAAATTTATGAAAACACCCGTAATAAATTGATATAATGCTTTTAGAAAATGAATACTTCATTAATTATGATGTTAACTTTTATATAAATTGATATAATACTCTTAGAAAAGGAATAATTCAGATTGAAATGATGCTAACTTATATGATATTTTTTGTTTGGTTTGCGAAATCAAATATAATTTTTCATATAGTAGCTCGGCTAGTATTGTTGGAAACTTGTGCGCTAGCCAACATTTATTTTATTTATTATTTATGAACTATAGGACGCAATCCAAGTGTAAACAACGGGCATTCGCCCAAAACTGCTCAGAACCTTAATTAAAAATGAACATTCCAGAGTTTATGATTTGATTTACCTACAAATACAAGTCCAAAAACGAGTATCAACTAGAATTATGAATTTATCACAAAATAAAACAAGACACTTTATAACACAATAAAAGAAAAAAATATTGAAAATTTCACTTTAAGGTAAAAATAATGTTTGCCTTATAAGATTCATCTTGTAGATAGTTTTTACTTTTAATTAAATAAAATTAGTAGACACATAGAAAATAATTTAAATTGTATTAAAATTTGAACATTCATTAATATTAATTTCCTGGAAAAGAAAAACTTTCTTCTTCGTCTATTAAGATTTCTATCATAAAAAAATTACTAAATCATTCGAAATCCTTAATGACATAAGAAAACAGAGTCTGAAAAATATAAATTATAAAATGTCATGAACTCAATATGAACATAATCTTAAAAATTTCATTCCAATTTAAAGGCTATCTTCCTGACTTTCAGCAATACTCTACGATAATATATCTCCAGAAACAATAACTCAAATGTAACATAAGTGAAAACTTTCTATACTTCTTTAGAAAAAATTTATAAGTATCTTCCATCACTAATAAAATCAAAAGGATTATTCTAAATCAATATTATTAACTTGCAAAATAACAGGCTTTGTTAATACAATACTCTTATGGAAGTTTCAATCAATTAAATTCCCTAAATTATATTTTAACCTTATTTTACGTACCTTAGCGGTTATTTGAAGAAACAATTATTCGTACATGATGAAGAAACACAATTAAACTTTTCAGGACATGACACTACTAGAAAATTTAAACTTTAATAAAAATAAAACTAGCTCCTACATTAACTAATGAAATAAGCTTGTAAACCTGCCCAAAAAGGGGGAAACATAGTGACTACATCTTTACTCTTGTAGTGCTCCTAGCAAAGTGTCCTCCGAAACGTAATCTGGTCTCGCGGCTGGGGAATCCCCACTACTGTATTTAGAAACAGGTCTCCTATTGGGCGAAGGGAATCAATTTGACCAATCGTCGCGTGGCTTCTAGAGCCTTTGGACCAAATAGTAACTGCAAAATCGGTAGTTTGTTATAATTTCAATGCTTGCTGTTTTCCAACTTATCGCACTCTATGTCGCGACAGGAAGGCTAAGTTTTAGAGATAATTCCATAATCTACATTCCTCGACGACTCGGAGCTACAATTTTTAAATATCTATCATGGGAAACTCGAAGTCATGGTCGTTCATAATAGAGAGAGAAAATAATTTATTTCGCTAACTCACTTACAATAATGGCTCTAGTCTATTGCGTATTAAATTTACTATTATAACTTGGGAAAAGGCCTGAATTAAAAATAGTGCTCGGCACACTAGTTACATAATATGTAAAAATATTATTTTTCTTCATGTTGTTTTTCATCACGAAATGCTTATTATTAAATCACTTTTTGCTTTTAGAAAAAACGACTAGCAGTGAAATATTTTACAATAAATGAATAAATCACTCACTGGACAACGAGGTCTTTCGGCAGTTCCGCCATCTTCTTGGTTGTCGTTTACAACTTGATTTAAGCTTACAACCAATTGGTTGTCGTTTACAACTTGGTTTAAGCTTACAACCAATTGGTTGTCGTTTACAACTTGGTTTACAACCAAGAAGATGGCGGTACTGCCGAAAGATCTCGTTGTCCAGTGAGTGATTTATTCATTTATTGTAAAATATTTGACTGCTAGTCGTTTTTTCTAAAAACAAAAAGTGATATTATATTTCTATACACATAGTTTGTAAAAATATATTTTACATACGTTTAGACATGCTTAAACTTGATATTTTTTTCTAAAAATAATAATAATGTATTATATTGCTGAAACATTATGCTTTGTTAAATTTATGTTATGGTTTAAATAATAAGTGGTCTGACCTGGACACGGAAACGAACGCTGAAACAAACCTGGATATAACTCATGCCAGATAATAGTACTCATGTATTTCTATAGTTTTTTTTTTAACAATATTGCAATTGTAAGTTACTTTGTTCATTGTTTTTTCATTGTATTGTTGTATTGTTGTATTTCACGTATTGTATCTTGTATTGTTGTATTTGTGAAGGAGACACATTAGGGGTAACCTGTTGTCTCCATAAATAAATAAATAATCATTCATAAAATGCGTTATTTGATATGATACGGGTATGGTGTTTTACATTATTTATATATAGACTACTTGCTGAATATAATAGTCCAGTATCACTACAATATGCATTGGTGCTTGCAATATAATCATATTGTAGTTCTATTTTTTTATAATAAATAATATATTGTTTCGATATAAGAGAAGCCCAGGACTAAATTTTCTCTTGCAAAATATTTTGCTGAATATAGCGATTGAGATTGCCCCAGATTGATCTAGATTACCCCAAAAACCTTCAATTAGTGGTCCAGTTTTCAATTATTTATTGTTGAGTGCACTTTTTTTAAACCTTACTCTCATAAACAACAAAATGGCCTTTTTCGGTATTCAGAGCTGCGTGTATCTCGGTAACTTGTTATTATAAAAATAACAATAAGTTTCTCACTTTTTTAACGACTTTGACTTATGATACATGAATTTGAGCTGAAAAGAATGAGATTGTTGTATTGTAGTACGATGAGATCCCATGATTTTGTCGAAAGTTATGAATGTTTGAAATTTTGACACTTTAGGTGTCCTTATTATACATGCGCACCTTACCATTAAGAAATATTGAAATTATGTGCATCTAATGAGGGAGTCTGATAGAACATGATCTTATAAACTTATATCTTTGTGCGAAATCTCAATGTGAGAAGAATGAAAATAGGTAGTAATAGATGAGGTGTTTTTCAAAATACCAGGATTATTTGTTATCAGGTGTACCTGGAAATAGAGCGCTCTAACTGGTCTCAAATTGTAGAGCACAGAATTATGTTCAGATAATTTTGAGTCATACTGTCAAATGGTTTGAATTGGAAGATAATGTTGATGATATGTTTTAATGACTGATTGATTGAAATAGAAAAAAAACTACCTTAGTCTACTGATTGACTCAATGGTTCTAGTTAAAGAGTGATCTTAAGAGTTTTAGGCAGTCAACCAGTACACTTGTGTTTAATAGTTCAATTCCAAGTCCTCTAACAAATTCTTCACTGTATAATACCGCGAATTGTGGCTGAATATTATAACGTCTATAAGTCCTCAAAAATGTGTCAAATATTTGAATTGAGAGCACAATTTTTTTCAATTTTTAGAATGGAATCAGAAAATTTTGTGCCCAACCTTGTTGGACTTCCTCCACCATCATTCCGGTTTACAATGAATCAGTGGCACTCAAAAAACAGCAACGAATACAAATCGGCCGAAACCCAACACCAAATGTCCGAGAAAATAATCAGCGAATCAGAGCGCACTATAGAGGATGCGCAGGAGCGCGTGGTCAAAAACAAAAATGAAGTCGATCATCAGTTATCCGTTAAGCTTTTCGATATTGAATTTCAAAAAAAGCAACTGGAAACTCAGAAGAAACTAGTTGACTTGGAAATTGAAGCACTGCTCACTTACAAAGAGAGAATTGAAGATGCACAAAAAGCTTTGAGTAAGAATGCTGAATGCATTTGCCGCAAATGTATTGTTCTTAGGTGAGTTTTGCTAAAATTCAGAAATTTATATTCTTATTGAAATACATAATAATATACACAAACATTTATAATTCCCCCTGTTATACTAATGTAATACAATCATACCTAATCTCATGAACGTGAATGTAATGTTTTAGCTTACAGTCTTGCTGAAATCCCATTATAAAAATTGGTTGATGATCCCAATATTATTTGAGTAGAAACATATTATAAAATGTGATCGACTCTAATTCAAACACTCGCTGTAGGCAATACTTTTACTCTTTACTATAAAGGCCTTTTCACTATTATTGAACAATCGGTGATAACAATAAAATTAATCTAATAATAATATTACAATTAATAATGAGTAAAAAAGAAGGTATAAAAATATCGTGTTGTAACGTATAGCCTATTGCTTAGATAATTAATTTCATCACGACTCGCCCAACAGGTATTATTTTCAAATTCATCTCAAATGTCGTATTATTGAGAATTCCTCGTTAATAGTTTTCCTTTCTTCTAGATCTAGATGGAATATATTATATAAAGAGAAATTACATACTTTACCAAAAATATTCATGCTTTACCTAATATATAAAGAAATAAAAACTGAAACTATTATTCTACTCAATATAGAGTATTTTACTCTAGAATATTATAATAGTATTCGATAATATTATAATATCTACATGAATAATACTTGTAGGTAAACTGATGGGAATTGATTTATTGTAATGATTAATCATTTTACAAGAATATACGGTACCTCCTGTAAATTAATGTATTATTGTTGTGTTGGTGCTACCTTTATCTAGCATCTCAACATGAACTAAAGTTTATTGAAATTTTCAAATTATTGAATGCTATTAAGCTTGAAAAAATGCAAGACAAATCGGTAAGCAAGCTTCAATCCCAACTTCCCATAGACAATTTAGTGAAAAGATCGGAATGATTTAAACCAAAATAAAATAGCTCGAATATCACTTGTTTTTCTTAGAGAAGGCCGTTTAGGAATCGATATGTGTGTGGATAAAGTAGAAATTGAACTGAAGAAGGAGTTGAAACTCATTGAAAGTACACATGTCATGCTGAACAAATGCATGGAGGAATTGAAAGAGCAAGTGAGAAAGCTGCGTGCATTGAACTACATACTGATGAGCGATATTAAGGATAAAATCAACTGCCTATCAATAGACAAGCATAATGCTACACTCAAACAGACAAGCCTCAATCTGTCCTTATACTGCGGCAACGAGAAACTATATCCTGCGTAAGTATATTTCAACTTTTCAAGATTGAAAATTACATTAATTCAATATTCAGTTTTTAATCGGCAAAAGTTTTCAATTCACTTGATGTGTAATTTTTTATTTGCATGATGCATGATAATAATTTAGGCAATTTGTTATTATGGAATAAAATAATTTGCTTTTTAACTTCAACTCTCGTGCTTATTCTTTCAATTTTCATATTACAGTACTAAAAGTATTCATGACCTCAGCTTATTTGTATGATTTAGTTGACTGGGCTATATTGGAAGCATTCATATCTCAGCATTAAAATTTGTTAAACATCAAGTGAGGAAATTTATATTATTCATGCGTCCCGATTGAAATCTCATGATGAATTTTTCTGGAACAGAAATATCTAATGGAATTATTTCCTATTCATAAGAACTAATAGAATATCTATTTGTCATAGAAAAATCACTGTAGATGAATGGGAAGCTTTTACACAAAGAAATATTGATGATGCAGCAAAAGAGCTGAAAGCAGGGAGACCGATCCGATCCTACATCGATATGCTGTTGAAACAAGTCATTGAAGATCTGTGGAAACAGTATAATGTGGTCAATGATGCCTTCAGACAACGAATAAGCGAATATAAGGAGGCCAAAATCAAATTAGAGAATCAGCATTGTGAGGTGAATTCTAGGACAACATAAACATAGCCTATAAGTTAGTTGTAATAAGGCCCGATTTGACCAAAAACTAGAACCAAGCTCAACGGTCGGTTACTTCTGAATGAATATTGATATCAATAGCATTATGATGATGCATTGCTGGTGATCATACATATAGGGGATAATATATACAGTTGATGATACTAGGTAAACAAAACACATCACAATAGACTACATTAATATATAATTATTATTAGTAGAACGATTTTTGGGAGTTTCATAAACTAGTTCATTTCACAGATTTTGTAATTAAAGTTATAAAATATGAATTTATTGGAAAAAATTGAAAAAAATCATGATAAGTAACTTATGTGACACAAAAATAAAGCTGTTTTAAATGAAAAAAAAGATTGCACAAATTTGTACAAACTCTTCTTAGGAAATCAGCATGGACCTTTTATACTGACACACTTGTCATATAGATTAAAATAATGATTGAAATTGAACAGTAAAAGCAAAGATAAATATTCTAGTCTTTTTTCTAAAATTAATGGGAAAATTTGCATAGATTTGATAGAAAATGAAGAAGTATCATTGCATTTATTCATTCTAGAGCTTATTACCCAACTATTATTGAAGAGCTTATTATAAAGATTCCTAAAAACGAAAACAAGATGTGTAATCCACTGTGAAGGTAATAATATTATTAAATAACCCATTACACAGTATATTTTTTTAGTTCCGGCCAGGTAGGTCAAGACGACTGAAGCGTTGCACAATTTCAAGTCTGCTAGAGCGCTACCTGATTGTGGGTTCGAATCCCGCCGGTAGACATGGACGTTATCAAATCACTCGTGCACTCATGCACTTCCCATCACCCACGCACAAGCTAAACAGTTTATGTGCAATGAAAATTAAAAACCTCTAAAACTGTTCAATCAAAGCCTGTGAGATTTAAATTTGTGAGTTAAAATGAACTAATGAATATCATGATTTTAGACGGTCCGTCAAGCGCATGCCATGATGGGAAATATCACTCAGCTTGAAAAAGCAATAGCTGACAAGGAAGGCTTCATGGCGCTTGCACACACACGACTGGGAAATCGTTGTCAAAGACCAGGCATAGAATTGTGCAGGTAGAACGTTTTTCTCAATATACTAGTAGTTCTGTGAACAGTAGACCTCACGCAGTATTCTCATCCACAAGTACCTGATTGAAAATATAGACCTTATGGAAATACAGCAATAGACTGGCTTCTCCACACATCTGTGTAATCACTTGTCAGCTGATTTATGATGAATAATTCTATAGTCTGATTTTTACTCTAATATTGGCGTACTAGCCGTCAGGCTCGCTTCGCCCCCTGGACCCCCGATTGGATCGTCCAAGAATAAGATCATCCTCGCTTCGCTCGCCTGCATTTTTCATTTGGGGGATTTTCATCATAAGTTAGGACGATCCAGTCGGGGGTCCAGACTGAACGTCTGGCTAAACGGATATGGCGAGTGAAGCGAGCCTGACGGCTAGTAATATAATATTCCCAGGAATAGCTCTGATCGAAGAAGCTGTGCCCAATCAATTTTTCCGCGATAAATGCATTTCAATCTTCAACTTGGTGCCAACCTAACAAAGTCAACTCAACTTAATGCCAACCTGACAAAATTATTAATTTAGTTACTAGTTAACAACTGTTTCGAAGAGGTACTCTCTCTAGATCATAGTTCTATATTAACATATGGTGTGGACATTTTTCAATTATAATTAAGAGAATAAGAATAATATACATGCTAAAAGACGAACTTTAAACCCTTAAAAACCACCCTTAGAGTTAAAATATTGCCAAAAGATTTCTTAGTGCGCCTCTAAAGGGCCAACTGGATATACCTACCAAATTTGAACGTTTCTGGTCCGGTAGATTTTTAGTTCTGCGAGTGAGTGAGTGAGTGAGTGAGTGAGTGAGTCAGTCAGTCAGTCAGTCAGTCAGTGAGTGAGTGCCATTTCGCTTTTATATATAGATGAAGAAGGCTCCTTTTTCCTTTTATTTTATCCTTGAAATGCAAAATTTCCAAAAACCTTGTACATACGTCGACGCGCAATTAAAAAAGGAACATACCTGTCAAATTTCATGAAAATCTATTATCGCGTTTCGCCGTAAATGCGCAACATATAAACATTCAAACATTTGAACATTTAAACATTAAGAGAAATGCCAAACCGTTGACTTGAATCTTAGACCTCACTTCGCTCGGTCAATTAAAAATACATATTATCTTTGTAAAGTTTACTCTGTATCAGTGTATTTTATAGCTGAATAAAAATAGTATTACTTGAGAATTTTTGGATTGAAAGAAATCCTTGGATAGATTATTAAAATTTCCATTCGAAAATCCGCGGTGTCTCAAGTGAAACAACAGCCAGACACCACAATCTGGTGTCTCGGCTGGTGTCCAAGCCCCAAGAGAACTAGCGCTCCGGACACTATTAAGAGTAAGAGAGAGATGCAGCGTTATATGCTCATTCCTGGTGTCCCAGCCTGCTGGTGTCCTGATGTAATAGGAGCCTAAGGAATGAGCCAAGAAAAACTAAATTAAAATTGTCTAAAAATGTATGTATTCAGGGCTACTTTCTTGTATTTATAAAATAGAATTATAGTACCCTAATGAGTAGGCTGCCCATTCCATTACTCCATTAACAGAATGCTGTTTAACGCAGTCGCTAAAAACTAAAATACCGTTATAATTAAATTATTGGAGTGAGAAAAATTCAATCTCTATTAAATTCGATAATTTCAACCATATAGCCTATACAATTGAATCATTTTTAGAAGACTATTTCATCTTATCAAGGTCAATCTATTTATAGGTAAGCAGCAGTTATATTTTAATAGCTTTTTGAAAGTTTCGGACATTTCTCATCCTATGGTCCGGTTGCACAACAGCCGGTTAAATTTTAACCGTGATTAATTTCACGAGAACCAATCAGAGAAGGCGTTTTTGAAAAAACGGCTTCTCTAAAACCGGCTTTTGTGCAACCAGCACTATATATAATCTTAACTATTTTTCAGTGATGATGTTGAGAGCAAACTGATGGAGGAGGTTTCTGACATCACCAAACTTTTGAAAAACCTTCAACAGATGCTGGCTGAGGTAAATTTCGTTACCGATAATCATTAATGATTTAAGGCCAGATTTTATTTATTTTGCACTTATTACATCTTTATTGAATTTCAATAGAATAGTACATTATATTCAATAAGTGTCCTAGAGACCAGATCAAGACCTGAATGTCTAAAATAAAACGTATATGTCACAAAAAGTATTCAATGCCACAGTAGTGTTTATTAGGGTAATGATAGTTATTTGTATATCTAGAGTGAAAAGTGCTGTTTTTTCTCCCTGAGGGAAAAGTTTGAAGCCCGAGGCTGAAGCCGAGGGCAACAATTTTCCTGAGGGAGAAAAAACATTTTTCACTCGTGATATACACAACATTTTTCCTCCACCTACATTTTTATAAAAACTGCAAATAAAATAATTTTTAAAAACGTATGTGACCAAACAATGTGTTACAACATAATCTAAAAAGTAAACAGAAACAGCTGGCTATTGTAATCACAGTTCTCCTCCGACAGCACTATCTGTCGGCTAAAGTTGTAACAACAATGACAGCCACAACTACAGCTATGATGAAGTTCCCGTTTCAAATTTGATTAGTTAATAAGTAATATTCGTTGGCTGGTATTTTGAATAACATGGATTGAAAGAAAAAATATATAAATTTGTTCTAGTATAGTGATATGAAGTTTGTAATAATTTCAGCATACAAACATAAATTTTATATATCGATCAAATGTCTGGTTGAGGTATTGAATTTAGTTGGTTTAATGACTACTCTATATGCTTCCACACCTTCCCAGATGTCCTTTCTCGATCCCGCACTGGATTAGTGCGCTGCGGCGGCCAGCACTCTGGACTTTCCTAAGTCCCACTTGCCGGGCACCAGCTGTCCTCCTGGGGTCCGGATCGGCGCGGAGTTGCGGGAAAGGTTTTTCCACACTTCCCAGATGTCCTTTCTCGATCCCGCACTGGATAGTGCGCTGCGGCGGCCAGCACTCTGGACTTTCCTAAGTCCCACTTGCCGGGCACCAGCTGTCTCCTGGGGTCCGGATCGGCGCGGAGTTGCGGGAAAGGTTTTCCTGGCCTTCCCAGACGTCCTCTTGCGATCCCGCACTGGACTAGTGCGCTGCGGCGGCCAGCACTCTGGACTTTTCTAAGTCCTACTGGCCGGGCACAGCTGTCCTCCTGGGGTCCGGATCGGCCGCGGAGTTGCGGGAAAGCTTTTCCTAGCCTTCCCAGACGTCCTCTTGCGATCCCGCACTGGACTAGTGCGCTGCGGCGGCCAGCACTCTGGACTTCCTAAGTCCTACTGGCCGGGCACCAGTTGTCTCGGGGGTCCGGATCGGCGCGGAGTTGCGGGAAAGGCTTTTCCTGCCTTCCAGACGTACTTGCGATCCCGCACTGGACTAGTGCGCTGCGGCGGCCAGCACTCTGGACTTTTCTAAGTCCTACTGGCCGGGCACCAGCTGTCCTCCTGGGGTCCGGACGGGCCGCGGAGTTGCGGGAAAGGCTTTTCCTGGCCTTCCCAGACGTCCTCTTGCGATCCCGCACTGGACTAGTGCGCTGCGGCGGCCAGCACTCTGGACTTTCCTAAGTCCTACTGGCCGGGCACCAGCTGTCCTCCTGGGGTCCGGATCGGCCGCGGAGTTGCGGGAAAGGCTTTTCCTGGCCTTCCCAGACGTCCTCTTGCGATCCCGCACTGGACTAGTGCGCTGCGGCGGCCAGCACTCTGGACTTTCCTAAGTCCTACTTGCCGGGCACCAGCTGTCCTCCTGGGGTCCGGATCGGCCGCGGAGTTGCGGGAAAGGCTTTTCCTCATCTTCCCGGATGTCCTTTCTCGCCTCGATGTCCCACTGGTGGCCTACCAATGGGGAGTCAGGTTTCGACCAAACCTGACGTGTTGTCGTTGGTCGAAACTGGCAACCCGTCGTCTAAACAGGTTAAATGTCGTTCAACACTCGCCCAAACGAGTGTAGAGCAGTGGAGTTCACCGTGTTGGAGGCTAATCGACTTTAGCCTCAACACAACTCCCGGTCGCTGAAGAAATCGGAGTTCACTTAGTACAAGACGTACTGTGACGTTGCTAGATGCTCGCTGCTTCCTTCTCACCTCTCTCGACCGCTCGACTTGGCTCTCCGAACTCGACTGCCTCCTGCTGGCCTTTCTCGAGCCTCCCTCAGTGACGAGAGGGAGGGGAGAGAGGATGCGCAGCATCGCTGAGCGGTAGGCCAGTGGCTGGCTTGAACGTTGACCCTCAGATTCTATGAAGATAGCGAGCGTCGAATAAATGAGCCCTAAATTCAATTCCTTTCTCTAGTTACGATATACATCGTGACACACTGTTCTACTAGGGAAGGGGGGGAAAAGAGAGGGGGAGGAGAGGGGGGGGTGAGGATGGAAGGGGTAAACGGCAGACAGAATGTCCCAAATGCCTGAGTACATTCTGCCGCTCTCCGCCGGTCAACATAGACCGAACATAAACTGGGCGCCAGGTTGGTTCCTCGCCAACCGGTGGTGATGCGTCGGCACCATCCGAAGAAATGAGCAAGCTACCCGGCCAGACTAGGCTAGCTCAGAAAAGATCTTGAAGATCTGCGCCGTGCTTTCGCACTGCGTTGAGACGCCGTGTTCGCACACTGCAAGAGACCGCCGTGCTTCCGCACTGCGATGGGGGACGCCGTGCTTTCGCACTGCAAGAAGCGCCGTGCTTTCGCACTGCAAAGGACCGCCGTGCTTCCGCACTGCAATGGGGGACGCCGTGTTTGCACACTGCAAGAGGTCGCCGTGCTTCCGCACTACGATGGGGGACGCCGTGCTTTCGCACTGCAAGAAGCGCCGTGCTTTCGCACTGCAAAGGACCGCCGTGCTTCTGCACTGCAATGGGGGACGCCGTGTTTGCACACTGCAAGAGGCCGCCGTGCTTCCGCACTGCGATGGGGACACCGTGCTTTCGCACTGCAAGAAGCGCCTGCTTTCGCACTGCAAAATAAGGACGCGGTGCTTTCGCACTGCAAAAGGAATGCCATGCTTCCGCACTGCCAGGAACGCATGCTTTGCATCGCGAAAAGACGCCGTGCTCCCGCACTGCAGAGTTGCCGTGTTTCCACACTGCCGAGGACGCGTGCTTCCGCACTGCAGATGAGGGCGCCGTGCTCTCGCACTGCCAGGAGGGGGGGTAACACAAAAAACGAGGTGAACAACACCTCAGACAGGTTCTGAGAACCTAAGTAGCATTACAAGGGAAACGCCGTGCTTCCGCACTGCAAAGAGTTGCCGTGCTCTCGCACTGCAAAATAAGGACGCGGTGCTTTCGCACTGCCGAGTCGCCGTGCTTCCGCACTGCCCAGGACGCCGTGCTCCGCACTGCAGGTGAGACCGCCGTGCTTTCGCACTGCCGGGGAGCGCCGTGTCACAATTGCAGGGACACTGCCGGGAAGTGTCGTGCTTCGCACTGTACATAAATGGACGCCGTGCTTCCGCACTGCCGAGTCGCCGTGTTTTCACACTGCAAAAGGACGCCGTGCTTTCGCACTGCAGGTGAGAGTCGCGGTGCTCTCGCACTGCCAGGAGGGAAAACACAGGGCACACAAAACACAAAAAAAAAACACAAAACACAAAAAACAGAGAAACCAAAAACACAGAAACACACAACACAGAAACAATCGCCGGGCTTTCGCCCTGCAGCCGTGCTTGCGCACTGCGTGCTGTGTTTTCACACTGCCGCGGTGTTCCCACACCGCGAAGGTGTGCGTCCACGTAATGACAATCCAGACACTCACTGACCGATGTGTATGCTTGCGCACAACGTTCGGACGAGCTCGCAATCTGGCTGCAGTGTTCCCACACTGCCTTGGTCAAGCTCGCGCACTACCTTTGCCGGGCTTTCGCCCTGCGGGCCGGGCTTTCGCCCTGCATGCCGTGCTTGCGCACTGCGATGGGGGATGCCGTGCTTTCGCACTGCAAGAAGCGCCGTGCTTTCGCACTGCAAAAATAAGGACGCGGTGCTTTCGCACTGCCAAAGGAATGCCGTGCTTTCGCACTGCTCGGAGCGCCGTGCTTCCGCACTGCCAGGAACGCTATGCTTTCGCATCGCGAAAAGGACGCCGTGCCTCGCACTGCAGAGTTGCCGTGTTTCCACACTGCCGAGGACGCCGTGCTTCCGCACTGCAGATGAGAGTTGTGGTGGTGCTCTCGCACTGCAGGAGGGGCGGGTAACACAAAAAACGAGGTGAACAATACCTCAGACAGCTTCTGAGAACCTAAATAACATTGCAAGGGAAACGCCGTGCTTCCGCACTGCAATGAGTTGCCATGCTCTCGCACTGCAAAAATAAGGACGCAGTGCTTGCGCAAAAGGAACGCCGTGCTTTCACACTGACCGGGGCGCCGTGCTCCGCACTGCCAGGAACGCTATGCTTTCGCATCGCGAAAAGGACGCCGTGCTCCCGCACTGCAGAATTGCCGTGTTTCCACACTGCCGGGGACGCCGTGCTTCCGCACTGCAGATGAGAGTCGCGGTGCTCTCGCACTGCCAGGAGGGGTGGGTAACACAAAAAACGAGGTGAACAATACCTCAGACAGGTTCTGAGAACCTAATAACATTGCAAGGGAACGCCGTGCTTCCGCACTGCAATGAGTCGCCGGCTCTCGCACTGCAAAAAAAAGGACGCGGTGCTTGCCACTGCAAAAGGAACGCCGTGCTTTCGCACTGCCCGGGGCGCCGTGCTTCCGCACTGCCAGGAACGCTATGCTTTCGCATCGCGAAAAGGACGCCGTGCTCCCGCACTGCAGAATTGCCATGTTTCCACACTGCCGGGGACGCCGTGCTTCCGCACTGCAGATGAGAGTCGCGGTGCTCTCGCACTGCCAGGAGGGGTGGGTAACACAAAAAACGAGGTGAACAATACCTCAGACAGGTTCTGAGAACCTAAATAACATTGCAAGGGAAACGCCGTGCTTCCGCACTGCAATGAGTCGCCATGCTCTCGCACTGCAAAAATAAGGACGCGGTGCTTACGCACTGCAAAAGGAACGCCGTGCTTTCGCACTGCCCGGGGCGCTGCTTCCGCACTGCCAGGAACGCTATGCTTTTGCATCGCGAAAAAGGACGCCGTGCTCCCGCACTGCAGAGTTGCCGTGTTTCCACACTGCCGGGGACGCCGTGCTTCCGCACTGCAGATGAGAGTCGCGGTGCTCTCGCACTGCCAGGAGGGGCGGGTAACACAAAAAACTAGGTGAACAACACCTCAGACAGGTTCTGAGAACCTAAATAACATTGCAAGGGAAACGCCGTGCTTCCGCACTGCAATGAGTCGCCGTGCTCTCGCACTGCAAAATATAGGACGCGGTGCTTGCGCACTGCAAAAGGAACGCCGTGCTTTCGCACTGCCCGGGGCGCCGTGCTCCGCACTGCCAGGAACGCTATGCTTTCGCATCGCGAAAAGGACGCCGTGCTCCCGCACTGCAGAGTTGCCGTGTTTCCACACAGCCGAGGACGCCGTGCTTCCGCACTGCAGATGAGAGTCGCGGTGCTCTCGCACTGCCAGGTGGGGCGGGTAACACAAAAAACGAGGTGAACAACACCTCAGACAGGTTCTGAGAACCGTGCTTCCGCACTGCATGTGCCGGGCTTTCGCCCTGCATGGCCGTGTTTTCACACTGCCTTGCTTCGCCGTGCTTGCGCACTGCATGTGCCGGGCTTTCGCCCTGCATGGCCGTGTTTTCACACTGCCTTGCTTCGCCGTGCTTGCGCACTGCATGTGCCGGGCTTTCGCCCTGCATGGCCGTGTTTTCACACTGCCTTGCTTCGCCGTGCTTGCGCACTGCATGTGCCGGGCTTTCGCCCTGCATGGCCGTGTTTTCACACTGCCTTGCTTCGCCGTGCTTGCGCACTGCATGTGCCGGGCTTTCGCCCTGCATGGCCGTGTTTTCACACTGCCTTGCTTCGCCGTGCTTGCGCACTGCATGTGCCGGGCTTTCGCCCTGCATGGCCGTGCTATCGCACTGCCTAACTTCCAGCATCAGACAGCTGGGATGAATCCCCAACACGACCAGGAACTTGTCGTGGTCTCAGCAATAATCAGCTGAGATACAGCTCCAATAATCCCAGGAGCTCACGAGGAAGTAGACTCAAGTTGCAGTCCCCATCCTCAAGAAGAAACGTGATACATAACAATGTAACACTTCACAGGAGGCAGAAGTTGATAGAGGTGAATTGGAGTCCAGGAAAATCACCAAGTGTCAGAGTGATGGATACTCTCAGTTAGTTCAGTGTATCAGCAACTTATTGTTCACAATAAAATATGAGAGATGATAATATGATGAGGAATACTGAATTATATGGTTGACATGAAGCCACTAGTTGTGATGTTACACCACATATTTCGATTTTATATCAAAATTAAATGTGGTCGAAATAATAATTCATTTTCGATCTGTTATGAGGATCTCAGCCTTCTCACTATATCACAATAATAAAATCAGAACTATAAATTTCAACTCAATATTCCACTTCTCACTGTTCATTTCAATAATGAAGTCAATCACATGATTTACTTATGCAAAGTAACCTTCCATTGGATATAAATGACAGTGTGTTTATTATAACAGACAAAATCTGCTAATCAATTCACAATCAGTGAACATTTATTCTCAATCTCTCTTTCTCACTTCAAGATTTATTTACCCCAAAATAAATCTTGATTTACTTTTTCAAAGTAATTGTTCACACAAGGCGTGTATAATGACACAACAGCTGTTAATTAATTCATACTCTGGAAGTATTGATTTTCCGAAAAATAATCACAACAATCAGCACAAATAGTAATAATTGAATGCTTTAATGCACCGTCAATAATAACTCATGATGGTAGGCTGAGTAAAAATTAGATTCACTCTCGAGACGTGATCTAATTCCAAACTAACAATAGCACGATCTAACACAGACTGACTCAATAACAGTAGAATATCTGGAAAAACTAGAATTCACATGAATTCTATTTTATAAATTGTTATTGAAAAGGAGAAGTAATTCTCTTCTACAGACTAGAAGCTTGGCGATAGCAGTTAGCCAGTTGAGATAATGTTTATCTTATCTGTACAGCACAGCACAAATAACTTTTCGATCCAATATAGAATTAATTCCAATTGAAATAATAATTATTTTATTCCAATTTATAGTAAGTCCTCCGACTTTATTTTCAAGTGAAATATTAGAAAATGTTAATCATAATCTGAAGCTAAAAAAAACCCCGATTGTAGTACATCTCGACTCACAATCAAACGCAATTTATTCATTCCACATGAATAATTAATTGCAACGTAATTCACTTTTATCCCACAGTATAATAACGTCTGTTAATTAACTGCACCGTAACACTTTACACGGATTAAAGCAATTACCACCAGCTTCATTAAATGATTTCAATTATTATAACCATTACCTCATGGTTAAAATATTATTCGGATCACACCGATCTATAATATTTTCTAATATTCTCTATCCACTCATTTCGCCATCAACTATTTATGGCAAATAGAAAACATGCTACTGCAAATTTTGTTTGTTAACCAGTACCTGGTTACAACAATATCGGTAATATACCGATCAAGAAAATTTATTCTAGTTGGAATCGACTTTGGCTGTTATTAACTAGTCATAGACTGTAGAAAATTTCCTTGATTACCCTTGCTTGGTCACATCATAATATTGTAAATAAATTTCAAACTGAAATTATTGGGATTGCCTTCAGATCAAAAGAAACGTATTGATTTGTCAATAATAATTTTTTTCCATTTAATCCAGCCAGTGCTTTATGACTGATTATATTAATTAAACTGTAATGGTTGAGTTGCCATTTAGTTTAAGTAGAACTCTATTTTATGAGAAAAATTAAACGGAATATGCTGTTTCCTTTTAATAAACTATTGACCAATTTCTTTCAATAACAATAATATTGTCAGTCTTTTAATATTTTCATCATTTTCGGAATCGTGCTAATGCTATTAATTTTCAAAATTCGGCTAATAAATCCGTGCTAATAATTCTGAATTATTTTTCTTCAATATCTATGCAATTTTGTCTTGGACAACAAAATTTAATTTCCTCATTTTAAATGGGATAATTTATGAATCAAAAATAGCTCTAAAGCTGTGATATGATTGAACTCTATGATATTCACCCCTTCTCGCCTCTTACCTCCTTATTGGCGGCGCGTGACACCTCTCTGGTATCCCATCCTCCGGATAGGCAGCGACCCTCTATAGACTCGCTTGGCCTCCTGCTGTCCATCCGCTCGAATTCCGTCCACCTTTTCCGCAACTGCTCCATCACCATCCTCTTCCTCATCTTCGGGCAGGTGTGGCTGGAGCTTGGTGCCCTTCTCGTGCACAGTAAACCTCTTACCGGCACTCAACATTTCCTCGACCTCATATGGGCCAGAAAATTCCGGCGCTAACTTCGCGGCAAGCTGATTAGCACCCGAGGACAGGTGACACTCCTTCCTGTAGACTAGCTGTCCAGAATTCACCTTCCTTGTCCTCCTTTTCCAATTATAATACCGGTTGGCATTATAATTCTTGTCTCCAATATCAGAAACTACTTCCTGTGTAGTTTCCAGCACCGGCAGTCTTCCAGACTGCACTGCTTGACGATTATCTCCAGCTCCTTGCTGAAAATTATCCTCCCTTCTTCCGCCTCCGGTACCGCTTTTCCGGACAGTTGAACCTCCAGTGCCCAGCTCGTTTACAGTGCCAGCAAATGAACTTTCCACGGGCTGGAGAAATTTTCTGAGAAAGAAATTCCTCTTTTCTAGTCTTCCACACGGCTCCTACATGTTTCTGGACTTGAGGAAATTTCTTCTTCTCCTGCTTCTTCACAGGAATAATCCCAGGTGGCTTCCTTGACCTCCCTATGTCAGGCTGGGTTTTAACAGTAGCCAGCCTCAAGTTGACAGCTCCTTTTCCCACTTTTGGAGTGGAAATATCGTCTCCAATGTGCTCTTTGACGAGATGAGGATCCCATTCCACTGACCCGGAATTGGGGTCTATTTTCACCCGGTGCTCACGGAGAAACTCCATACCAAGCAGAATATCTGGACAAAGCCCATCCATTATTGTGAGTTTTGTTGATAGGGATATTCTGCCAATTTTCAGGTTGGTTGTAACACCACCTCGCAGTCGTGCAGCCGCCCCGTTAGCCATAACAGCGCCGCGCTGCACAGGCTCTCGTTCCACTGCTTCCAAACTATTAAAAGCTTTAGAGCTAATATAGTTGGACTCTGCTCCTGTGTCGAGAAGAGCACTATACTGTCTGCTTCCTATTTCACTGTAGTGAAAAGACGGTTGTCATCCGGAGCTCTGGCTCTAGCTGGATTTGAAGCCTTGTTTTAACCCAGCTGTTTTATCAGAAGTCTTCTTCTGCTCTCTCTCACAGGAACAATTTGGTCGTGGCTTCCCGCACTTTGAGCAGAGTGAAACCTCCGGACACTCTGATCTCCAGTGTCCCACCTTCTTGCACTGCCAACACACGGGGCCTTCTGGAGGTTGTTCACTCCGACGCTGTGTAGTAGTAGTCTCCTGTCGAGGCTTGGTCTGCTTCCTCACCTCCTCCTGCTTCACAGCTCGTTGTCTCTGTTGAGCACTCTTCTCCTCGAATTTAATTCGTTCATATTGCCTCGCTAAGTGTAGCAAGTCGTCGGTGGTGTACACTTCAGCCTCCCTGATGTAGAGCTTGTAGCGTGGTAAAAGATTTTTGTACAATCTCTGTACCTGGCTACTCTCTGAAAAACCACCTCTTCTCCTCATCAGCGTTAGCAGCTCCTCAACATAGTCGTCTATGAGCTCGCCTTCTTTCTGCCGCCTGTCGAGAATTTCATTCTCAAGATCCTCCACATAAGTAGGTGGATAGTAACGAGACCGAAAGTCTCTCAGGAAATCGTCCCAGTGTCTCCACTGTTCTCTCCTATTCCTCATCCATAAGGAACATTTCCCCGCTAACATTTCAGGTAGCGCTGGAAATAACTGTCTGCCAGACAAGCCATATGCTTGTTGCAGCTCCTCGAGCCGCTCCATAAAACTTGGAGCATCTCCACTCCCATCATATGAGAGCCGCCACCCTCGAACCTTGTCACACACGGCACCCGGGTCCATACAGGATGTAGCAGGCACCGCTGACCTGGTAGGTGACCTCAACACATGCCTAGGCATGTTATTATGCCTCTCCGGCATCTCCGGCCTCACTAGCGCAGGCTCTGTCTCCTCGCTAACTGGTGCTGGCCTTCGCGCTCTTCGACGAAGCGCCTCCTCCCCATTATCCAGAACGGGGAGCATCGCAACAATCCGCTGTCGTTGCTCCAGTAGAGCCCTCCTCAGGCTCGTACTTGTGCTATCTGTCAGCACTGAGTCGAGTAGTAGATCAATCAAGCCCTGATCGTGCACTCTGTACACCCAGGAGTTGCTGGAGTCGCCATCAAACTCTGGAGACGTCTCCTTGGGTATCTCTTCCGGTCTGGAACATGCAGTGGCCTCCGCGACTGGTGGCCGCAAAGCTGCAGCTCCTTCCTCTTCCTGACCTGTGCCAGCTCCGCCACCGATCCTGTTTAGACCGGCAGCCTCCACCACTGTCCTCCGGTGGTTTTCGACAAGAGCTCTCCTGAGCTCTGCCATGGTACCTGTTGTAGGTAGCCCTGCTGATGCTGCTAGATCCACTGCTTCATTCCGGTGGAGTTTATAAATCCAGGACACTCCTGGATCGCTGCTATCCTCTCGCGCCTCCTGGTCTTCTCCGGCGCGATTACATTTCTCCTCTGCACTCATTGCTGCTTACTCCTCCTGCCTTGGGCCCCACGTTCGTGTGCCAATCTTCTGAGTAGATTTTTGCCCACACCTGTCTCTATCAGAGTTCCCAGTGTCGCTCTGGGCCGGCCTAAACTCAGTCGGCGACTGGGGGGGCAGCGGCAGGGGACGGGAGTCTTGGTGGGGCGTCCGTCAACCACCTCGTTCGAGTGGGGGTTGAAACAGGGTCTTGAGTGTTTTGGAGAATGTTTCCCTCTTTTAGGAAAGAGGGGCCGTGCTTTCGCACTGCCAAACAGGGTTGGTCGCGGAATGAAAGGAATAGGAACTTTGCTTGTCAGTCGAGAGAAAAAGGGCTTCGTGTCGGGACTAAGTCTTAGTCCCTGGGCACCGGGTGTCTTCCGGGGTCCGGGTTGGTCGCGGAGCTCTGGTAAAGGCCTTCCCGGCCTCCCAGAGGTCCTCTTTCGGTTCCGCACTGGATCAGTGCACTGCGGCGGCTCGCGCTCCGGACTTTCCTAAGTCCCACTTGCCGAGCACCAGCTGTCCTCCTGGGGTCCGGATCGGCCGCGGAGTTGCGGGAAAGGTTTTTCCACACCTTCCCAGATGTCCTTTCTCGATCCCGCACTGGATTAGTGCGCTGCGGCGGCCAGCACTCTGGACTTTTCTAAGTCCCACTTGCCGGGCACCAGCTGTCCTCCTGGGGTCCGGATCGGCCGCGGAGTTGCGGGAAAGGTTTTTCCACACCTTCCCAGATGTCCTTTCTCGATCCCGCACTGGATTAGTGCGCTGCGGCGGCCAGCACTCTGGACTTTCCTAAGTCCCACTTGCCGGGCACCAGCTGTCTCCTGGGGTCCGGATCGGCCGCGGAGTTGCGGGAAAGGTTTTTCCACACCTTCCCAGATGTCCTTTCTCGATCCCGCACTGGATTAGTGCGCTGCGGCGGCCAGCACTCTGGACTTTCCTAAGTCCCACTTGCCGGGCACAGCTGTCCTCCTGGGGTCCGGATCGGCCGCGGAGTTGCGGGAAAGGTTTTTCCACACCTTCCCAGATTATTAACTTCAATTTCTCAGCATAAAGTTTTCCTACGCGAGCAAAATGTTGATTTAGTGTATCAGCTTCTATTTTGGGAATTTTTTAGTATGTCTTCTACCTAACAATTCATTTAAAGTTTCCCAGATTTTCTTAGAGTTGTTTATATTCTGATTAATTTTATTCTTATAATACTCACATTTATTCTGTTTTATTAATTTATTAAGAAGATTTCTGTAATTTTTATACTCATTTCTTAAACGGTCATTGAAAGGCTGCTTTGAAAGTGTTTTAAACAATTTGTCCCGTTTTTTAATGGAATGTACAAGACCACGCGTAATCCAAGGTTTAAGGGGTTGTAATTTATGCGGAATCTTTACTGTAACTGTTGCAAGTTTAATGTGATTTGATATTTTGTCAGTTAAAATATGCATTGCTTCATTCACATGTAAATTGTCATCTAATAAGTTATCCCAGTTTTCAGTTTCAATGGATAATATTAATTTATTGAAATCTATTTTATTGAAAGAATTATTTTTACTTACAATTTTGTCAGTTGAAAGATCAATGTGGATGCTGACACAAAAGTGATCAGTGATGCTTGTTTTATTACTGAACTTAATACATTGTCAGGATTGAAAGTGGAATTCTTTAAAAATATGTGATCGATAATCGATTCAGTGCCGTTTTGAACTCTAGTAGGCTTGTTTATGTATGATTTAAAACCATTCAAAGATAAATTCCGAAATATTCATTAGTCGCAAGCGTAGACTTATTCAGATGTATATTCAAGTCACCGGCAAAAATTATATTGGGCTTATTTTTGATAAAATACAAACAATCATTCAAACAATTGAGAAAATTATCTACATTGGTTGAAGGAGACCTATAAACAGCGATAAGTGTTATCTTATCCTTCGCACCTGGCACTTGTACATCCAAAAGAATTGAGTTAGATTCTTTTATTTCGTAATCCAACTCATCTACTATAAAATTACATTTGAAAAAGACACAAATTCCATCACATTTATTTGTTTTACATGGCTTGTTAACCACTGAATAACCATTCAAATTAAAATTAAAATCATCCTCTTCAACTATCCAAGTCTCACTGAGGATAATAATATGAAACTCCAATGAACAATTACTGATAATGTATGACAGCTCATCAAAATTCTTTCGCAAACTTCTTATGTTTACGTGGATAATGTTCAGGTAAGATTGATTATCACTACTACCAAACAACTCAATCTGAGATTGAAAAATATCCTCTATTATAATAGTATTGTGAGTCTCAAGAGAAATATGCTCTTCAGGGTCATTTATAAGAACCATACAATAAAAGGAAAAATTAATAGGAAAACGAAAAATAAGCTATTTAAAATCTTGTAATAAAGGAGAAATTTAAAAAGGAATTAAGAAGGAATTGCATTTATTCATTCTAGAGCTTATTACCCAACTATTATTGAAGAGCTTATTATAAAGATTCCTAAAAACGAAAACAAGATGTGTAATCCACTGTGAAGGTAATAATATTATTAAATAACCCATTACACAGTATATTTTTTTAGTTCCGGCCAGGTAGGTCAAGACGACTGAAGCGTTGCACAATTTCAAGTCTGCTAGAGCGCTACCTGATTGTGGGTTCGAATCCCGCCGGTAGACATGGACGTTATCAATCACTCGTGCACTCATGCACTTCCCATCACCCACGCACAAGCTAAACAGTTTATGTGCAATGAAATTAAAAACCTCTAAAACTGTTCAATCAAAGCCTGTGAGATTTAAATTTGTGAGTTAAAATGAACTAATGAATATCATGATTTTAGACGGTCCGTCAAGCGCATGCCATGATGGGAAATATCACTCAGCTTGAAAAAGCAATAGCTGACAAGGAAGGCTTCATGGCGCTTGCACACACACGACTGGGAAATCGTTGTCAAAGACCAGGCATAGAATTGTGCAGGTAGAACGTTTTTCTCAATATACTAGTAGTTCTGTGAACAGTAGACCTCACGCAGTATTCTCATCCACAAGTACCTGATTGAAAATATAGACCTTATGGAAATACAGCAATAGACTGGCTTCTCCACACATCTGTGTAATCACTTGTCAGCTGATTTATGATGAATAATTCTATAGTCTGATTTTTACTCTAATATTGGCGTACTAGCCGTCAGGCTCGCTTCGCTCGCCATATCCGTCCAGCAAGGGGGCTTCGCCCCCTGGACCCCCGATTGGATCGTCCAAGAATGAGATCATCCTCGCTTCGCTCGCCTGCATTTTTCATTTGGGGATTTTCATCATAAGTTAGGACGATCCAGTCGGGGGTCCAGACTGAACGTCTGGCTAAACGGATATGGCGAGTGAAGCGAGCCTGACGGCTAGTAATATAATATTCCCAGGAATAGCTCTGATCGAAGAAGCTGCGCCCAATCAATTTTTCTGCGATAAATGCATTTCAATCTTCAACTTGGTGCCAACCTAACAAAGTCAACTCAACTTAATGCCAACCTGACAAAATTATTAATTTAGTTACTAGTTAACAACTGTTTCGAAGAGGTACTCTCTCTAGATCATAGTTCTATATTAACATATGGTGTGGACATTTTTCAATTATAATTAAGAGAATAAGAATAATATACATGCTAAAAGACGAACTTTAAACCCTTAAAAACCACCCTTAGAGTTAAAATATTGCCAAAAGATTCTTAGTGCGCCTCTAAAGGGCCAACTGGATATACCTACCAAATTTGAACGTTTCTGGTCCGGTAGATTTTTAGTTCTGCGAGTGAGTGAGTGAGTGAGTGAGTCAGTCAGTCAGTCAGTCAGTCAGTGAGTGAGTGCCATTTCGCTTTTATATATATAGATGAAGAAGGCTCCTTTTCCTTTTATTTTATCCTTGAAATGCGAAATTTCCAAAAACCTTGTACATACGTCGACGCGCAATTAAAAAAGGAACATACCTGTCAAATTTCATGAAAATCTATTATCGCGTTTCGCCGTAAATGCGCAACATATAAACATTCAAACATTTGAACATTTAAACATTAAGAGAAATGCCAAACCGTCGACTTGAATCTTAGACCTCACTTCGCTCGGTCAATTAAAAATACATATTATCTTTGTAAAGTTTACTCTGTATCAGTATTTTATAGTTGAATAAAAATAGTATTACTTGAGAATTTTTGGATTGAAAGAAATCCTTGGATAGATTATTAAAATTTCCATTCGAAAATCCGCGGTGTCTCAAGTGAAACAACAGCCAGACACCACAATCTGGTGTCTCGGCTGGTGTCCAAGCCCCAAGAGAACTAGCGCTCCGGACACTATTAAGAGTAAGAGAGAGATGCAGCGTTATATGCTCATTCCTGGTGTCCCAGCCTGCTGGTGTCCTGATGTAATAGGAGCCTAAGGAATGAGCCAAGAAAAACTAAATTAAAATTGTCTAAAAATGTATGTATTCAGGGCTACTTTCTTGTATTTATAAAATAGAATTATAGTACCCTAATGAGTAGGCTGCCCATTCCATTACTCCATTAACAGAATGCTGTTTAACGCAGTCGCTAAAAACTAAAATACCGTTATAATTAAATTATTGGAGTGAGAAAAATTCAATCTCTATTAAACTCGATAATTTCAACCATATAGCCTATACAATTGAATCATTTTTAGGAGACTATTTCATCTTATCAAGGTCAATCTATTTATAGGTAAGCAGCAGTTATATTTTAATAGCTTTTTGAAAGTTTCGGACATTTCTCATCCTATATGGTCCGGTTGCACAACAGCCGGTTAAATTTTAACCGTGATTAATTTCACGAGAACCAATCAGAGAAGGCGTTTTTGAAAAAAACGGCTTCTCTAAAACCGGCTGTTGTGCAACCAGCACTATAATCTTAACTATTTTTCAGTGATGATGTTGAGAGCAAACTGATGGAGGAGGTTTCTGACATCACCAAAGTTTTGAAAAACCTTCAACAGATGCTGGCTGAGGTAAATTTCGTTACCGATAATCATTAATGATTTAAGGCCAGATTTTATTTCTTTTGCACTTATTACATCTTTATTGAATTTATTAAATTTCAATAGAATAGTACATTATATTCAATAAGTGTCCTAGAAACCAGATCAAGACCTGAATGTCTAGAATAAAACGTATATGGCACAAAAAGTATTCAATGCCACAATAGTGTTTATTAGGGTAATGATAGTTATTTGTATATCTAGAGTGAAAAGTGCTGTTTTTTCTCCCTGAGGGAAAAGTTTGAAGCCCCAGGCGAAGCCGAGGGCAACAATTTTCCTGAGGGAGAAAAAAATTTTTCACTCGTGATGTACACAACATTTTTCCTCCACCTACATTTTTATAAAAACTGCAAATAAAATAATTTTTAAAAACGTATGTGACCAAACAATGTGTTACAACATTATCTAAAAAGTAAACAGAAACAGCTGGCTTGTAATCACAGTTCTCCTCCGACAGCACTATCTGTCGGCTAAAGTTGTAACAACAATGACAGCCACAACTACAGCTATGATGAAGTTCCCGTTTCAAATTTGATTTTATTTATTAATTTATTAATTCATTCATTTATTAAAAACACACATAACAAGACAAAACAAAATTACAAAGAATTTGAAACAAATAAAACACAATAAAATGTTACAAATATAAAAAACCATGGGCTTTGTGGTTGGGTGTGTTGGAGAAGAGAAAAAAAAGAGAGGAAGATACCTAGCCAACTATGGTTTCCCATGTAATAGGCAGGCAAAGAAGAGAAGAGAAGTAATGAGGGAAAAAGGTAAGGGAGAAATGGGGGGAAGGAAGAAAACAGAGGAATAGGTACTCAAAATAAAGGTAAGCGAGTCCACTGAAAAAAGAAAAAACAATGCTGGAGCAGAAATCTCGAGTCATATATCTAAATGGAAGAAGAAATTACTGTATGTCCAGTTTTTTATATCCTGTTTAATTTTTCCGCTGATCTTACTGTCCATGAGAAAGTGATTTGGAATGAGGTTTATTATTTTAGTACCTATGTAAATTAACTGCCTCCTTATACATTCAATATTAGTGTTATAGGTTACATATTTGTTAGCAGTGGCCCTTAGATTATAATAATTGAGTGTAGAGTTTATTGTGAGAGGAAAATCGGATCTATATTTTATTAAGTACTCAATTACGGTTTTTATGTATAATTGACGTATAGTCATGACCTCAAAATCACTAAAAACCATATCCGTTGGATAGAGCCTGGGTTTGCTTAATATAGTTTTAATTATCAGTTTTTGTGCTACAAATAATTCAGCAATATGACAGTTGAAACAGCCTCCCCAAACAACTATGCCATACTGCAGAATTGACTTGACTAGAGCATGATATATCATTTTCAGGTGGTTCTTATTAAGAATTCTGTTAACTTGGTAAAATTTAAAAGATAAATATCTAATTTTTCTACATATGTATTTAATATGAACATCCCATTTAAGGTTTTCATCAATTATGATTCCCAAGTACTTAGTATTATTGACTTTTTTAATGGTGGGACAATCACAATTACCCAAGTTTAAATTGCACTGAGAATGGAGTCTCAAATCTTTATTCTCGTTGGGCTGTCCTACTCTATTTGCAGAGAAAGTTATGTAATTCGTTTTTTCAATATTTAAACTCAAGGTATTCTTATCTAACCACTTCTTGATTAAAAGCATATTATTTTCAGCTATGGTATGAACTTCATTCCATGAATTACCGTGAAAAATAGCTGCAGTATCATCTGCAAAGGATAACACAGTTGAGTTTATAAGTCTTAAATTTAAAAAGTCATTTACATAGAGTATGAAAAGGATGGGAGAAAGTACAGTACCTTGAGGAAGACCATAAGAAGTTAAGTTAGTTACACTAGATTGATCATTTATGGTTAGGGACTGGGTTCTATTACTCATATAGCTTTTGAACAATTTAAGCGAGACTCCTCTGAAACCATAGGACTCCAGTTTATTGAACAAAGTATTATGAGGTATTGTATCAAAAGCTTTGCGTATATCCAGGAAGACTGCAATAGTTTTCTTATTGGAGTTTATTTTATCAGATAAAGTATTGACGAATTTTATTAGAGCGTCAGATGTACTTTTACCATTTTGGAAACCGAATTGGTTCTTGTTGATTATTCTGTTAAGATTCAAGAAAGAAACAACTCTTGACTTTATTAGTTTCTCCATTATTTTAGCAAGGTTGCTGATAAGACTAATCGGTCTATAATTACAGGGATTAGTCGGGTCACCTTGTTTGAATAGAGGTTTTATTTTGGCTGACTTGAGGTGCTCAGGAAAATATCCCTCCTCAAAGCATCTATTAAAAATGAAAGAGAGAGGTTGAGATATAAAATTGGCTATTTTCTTCAGCGTAATATTACCTAGACTATCAATACCAGGACTGCAGTTGTTCTTTAGATTTTTAATAGTTGCCTCAACCTCAACTGGGCACGTTGGTCTCATAAAAAACGTGTTATCGATCTGTATTTCAGGAAATCGATCACCAGTATTATCAGGGATATTGATAGTTTGAGCTTGTAATTTACCCATTTAGTTAATAAGATTAGTTAATAAGTAATATTTGTTGGCTGGTATTTTGAATAACATGGATTAAAAGAAAAAAATATAAATTTTTTCTAGTATAGTGATATGAAGTTTGTAATAATAATTTCAGCATACAAACATAAATTTTATATATCGATCAAATGTCTGGTTGAGGTATTGAATTTAGTTGGTTTAATGACTACTCTATATGCTTCCTCATCTGAGCTTAGACCTTCTGACCTATTCCAAATGTACGTTTTTAAAATAGAGATGCTTCCCATGTTATTTAAATGGAGTCACTTTTACTCCCTAGGGAGTTTTTCTGTTTTTTAGTACCGAGAGCGAAAAAGTGACACTTTAGTATCATGTTTCAGGGAGTAAAGTAAGTACTTTTGACAGTAGGTGGAGGAAAAGGTTATTTTCAATTCACACTACTTTTATATGAAATTTAATTTTTTATTTCCAATTCAAGGAATAAATTGATTCAGTGATCATCAATCAACGTAAACATTTTTTTTTCAATTTCAGTCTCAAGCATCTCTGCGTTACTTGCTGAGCACACAGGTGAAGCTGGAAGAAGACATCAATTTGAAAACAAATTCACTGAAAATCGATGAAGTCGACTGTATGACCCTCAGACTTGGAATGGATTATCATTCATATTGAATGATACATTACTTGAAAAATATATGGCGATTGGAAAATCTACATGGATATTGACAGGAAATTGAATAACTGGAATTATTGAGAAACAATAGATATATGTTCACCAGTATTGTATTGATGAAAGCTTGAAATTTATAATTTGGTAGGGAGTTCTGAAGTTTTGCCTTCGTTCCATAAAGAACTTCTACCGTGGGAAACTTCTTTTGCAATTGATTTGATTGAACTCAGTGTGGAATTTGAAATCAAATAAATTTTAGCATGTAAATTTGTAGTCTCAGATCATTCATGAAAATCATATAATATGACTGTGGAATTCAATAAGAAAAACGAAATTGAATGCAATTTTTTTAAATGTTGTATTATACTCATTTAATACGTTCATTACTATACGTTATGTCACCTAATTGACTTGAATGGATTATATATCAATTATATATTGAATTATGGTAAATTTCCAATGTACTTACATCAATTACATTTGTGTTCAATAGTTACGTTCATCCAATTCCACTCATAACGTTTCAATCGGATCTCAAATAAAATTCAACCTAGGGTTTTTTTACTTCGAATATTTACAAAAACAAGAGTATATATATGCCGCCTGAAGTAAAGGGGTGCAAGGAATTGATTTGAACCAGATCCTTTTGGCTCTTGAAGGATTTAAAAATTATTTCTTACATTGTGCTACAATAAAAATATGGAACTGAATGTGGAATTTTTAATGCCTACTATGATCTAGCATTCTAGACAGAATACAAGTACATTTTCAACAAATATTGTTTGTTGATTAAAGCCTACTTTGTCAGGTTGATAGTGCATTGATAGAAGACATCGAAATACAAATAATTAGCATAGATTGTCATTTTGTATTGTATACAAGAGAAAAATTTTGATAAAAACTACACGGTACATTCTGCATATTAATATTATCCTGCATAATGTTTTTGATAATGTTTCCATGTGTTCTTAGTAAGTCATGGGAACAATAATTATTTTTACATGAGAATTAGATCCTGTTTGAAAAAACTCTACAGTACAGTCTACATAATATTTTTATAATGTAATCGTTTTGATTTCTCTGCGTTTATGTTTTCATGTTTAATGGAAAATAAATTAATTTTGATACACTGATGAAAAACTTTTTTGATCTCTTACAATGAAACGCTTGAACGATATAATTTTCACAAATGCTTTGTGTCAGATTTTTCTTAATAGACAATATATCATTGAAACTTCTTTACTATTATTTGAATACCATAATAATATATATGTTTAAAATTAGATAAAAACTAGGATGTGAATCAACGCAATAAAACCTGAAAAATGTAATTGATTCTCCTTATTAATACGTATTGTGATCCATAAATTTCACAGGCATTAACATCAAGAAATTGAAAAAATGAAGAATCTTCAAAATGAGAGCTGCGACTCAATTTGAATAAGTCTACCATTTGAATTTGCATGTTAAAGGACTCAATTTGAATGTGGTCAAACATATTATCAGCTCATTCAAACTAGAGGGATAAACATTATTAAATGGGGTCATCGTAAAGTACATACTTACTATTGAGACAGTACAATTTTTTAGCACATCGTTGCAGTCACGGAATTATTGATTATTGCAATAACTAAGGTGATTTTTTATTGAAGGGGCTAATATCATAGTTTCATTGGACAACATCCCCAAGGTTGTGTTTCCTACAAAATGAAGATTTTAAGCTATTTTTTAATAGCGTTGTTTTTTTTACTACTGGAAGAAATTGTTTCAGCATCTCTGATTTGTTCACTGACTCATCGTTTGTTGCAAAGACAGGTAAGATTCATTTTACTAGCAATAAATCAAATTTATCTTGATTATGTAGTCTATTTTAGTTCTGCCTGGATGATAAATCTCATATACTGTAATTTTGCTGATGAAGTCAATGTGCTTGAATAAACAGGTTAGCATAGCTAATTATTTAGAAACATTCTAATATATTCTACCAATTTACCAACTACTTCATTCTACTTGATAGGTATTTTATAATAATGAGTTCCTGTTCATAAAATATTACTAACATGCGTGCGATAACTTATGTATAAATCTTATTTTTTATAACATTGTGAAATTCTTATTTGATATGATATTATGGAGTCTACAGTTTGTAGTAGAATATACAATTTAAATTCATTCCAAGACTGGAAAATGGTTAATTGGGATTCCAAGACTGGAATATGGTTAATTAGGGAGCTATCAAGTAGGCAAATTAACTCTTTCTGTAGGAGGTTACATACATATATAATATTATTGGATCTAATTTCGATTTCTGTATTTATTTTGGAACAAAAATCTCGATTAATTTTAAGTGAATCAGATGAATTTAGCAAACAATTATTCACAAACATGTATGGTTTTCATATAATCTTTAATATAATCAAGGAAAGAATCGGCTTATACGGTACATGCAAGGGATAGGAAATTCACGAATGAATTATTATGAATGATCACGTCTGAACTACTTAACTGATTAACTTGAAATTTTGCATATAGATTCTTGATTTACCGATGATGGTTAAAGGCCTATTTTTTAATTCTTCAAGATTTTTAATCTTCAAGATAATTCGTCAAGTATTCAGTTAGACCCTTGTAGAGCATGGGTTACCTGCTAGTAAATAATAAAAGTATCGTTGGTAACTTTTCAGCTCTAAGAAGCTACTACCCAGAGCTAGCATCTCCATCTCGTGATCTCTATCAGGGTGATATCTTGGCCACACCCGATCTGGTGGTCACTCAGGATGGGCGGAATGCTGTTATATCTACCAAATACAAATGGCCCAATGCAACAGTTCCATACCAGTTCACATCCAATTATAGTGAGTAATACATCTATATATTTATTATTTATATATTCATCTAAATATTGTGTACAAATAATACATTTTATTACAACTTGAGGAAAGGCACAATAACAGGCTCATGCCCAAAACTGTTCCAAATCCAATTTGGACATTATCTCAAAATGATCACATTTAAGTACTATTTTATAACAAAACTCAATGTTATTAGAACCCGGTCTGCTGTAACTTGCGCCTTAGGCAACCTAGAACATTTTCCGCCAATTTTCTTTATGTCTTTTCATTTTTATTTAAATCGATAGTTCAGGCCTGATAAACAGTTGTTTTTTGTAAAAATATTTCATAGTACCGTATTTAATCTGATATTTTGTCAACTTGAAAGCTTGGTAAATAGATATTTCAACAAGATTTTGCGCCCTAGGTGATCGCAAACTGAGCCCATTCATATACTGGGTACTGACTGTGAGATTCAACTTGGAATTATCAATAAACACTTGCAGACATTTTTATTTATTGTGAAAAATATGAAATATATTGGCACTTCTTGATCAATAAGTTATAATGTTGAATAAATAGATCTTTAGCCATTCCGAAGCATGTATAGTCAGTGAGTAATAGGCTAGTGTAGTAGAAATTTGAATTGAATATCAGATTTGAAAAGATAGAATTGGAATGGATAGAGATATTATAAACATGAACAGACAATTCATATTGACTGTATTAATAACACAAAAAATTATATTGGAAAATTCAAAATACCTATTAGAGAGAGTATATAATATGCTTCCATAATCTTGACCATATCCTAAAGGAAGTGACATTGGACATTACGGCACGGCAGAACATCCAAAAAGACATTGTCAGACATCTTTTTGCCAAAAAAGACTCACTGATAATAATAATAATAATAATTACAACTATTCCTACTCATTTATTACTACTATTACTATTACTACTATTACTATTACTACTATTACTACGGCCCTTGAAGAGCCTTGGCCTCCTCCAAAAGCCTTTTCCATTTATCTTTGTCCTGTGCTTGATTTCTCTATCTTCTTACGCCCAAGGATTGGAGGTCTAAGAAGCTACCAATAATAATTATTCTCTTGAAATTTATAAAAATAACCCTACTTTTTTTCTCCAGCTGAAGAAGAAAGAGAGAAAGTGGAGAGCAGTATGAAAGAGATAGAGACCAAAACCTGTGTGAAGTTCACACCAAAAGCCGATATTGACAAGGACTACATTCTGATAAACAAGATATCGAACCGGGGGTGTTTCGCGCTGGCAGGCTACCGGCCTGAGATTCGTCCAATGCCTGTCAACTTCATGCCTCCCGACTGCTTCAAGCACGCCGGAACCATTCAGCATGAGTTGCTGCATGTGTTGGGACTGTTGCATGAACAGGCAAGGCCAGACAGGGACCAACATGTCAAGGTGCTCTGGCAGAACATCGACGATAGTGAGTAGGCCTACTTGCATCACCTCATTTATTGAAGTCTGTTCAAAAACCATGAAATATGATACCGGTAAATATGATTTGATTGAAAGAGTTGAAGAGTGAGGAATAAGATTGGATTGAAAGAGTTTAAGAGTGTGTAAGGAATAATATAATAAATGCAATCCACTTTGTATCATCGTATCCATCAAATTCAATTAGAAAATCACCTGATTTGATTGAATTTTGATTGATTTGAGGGAGTGATTATGGAATATGATATAAAATTTCTTCGTTTTGTATCTTCTTTCCTATTGTTTATTACTTTTCCTATAATAAATTTATATTTACATTTCTAAATGAAATCCACTTTGCATTATATGACTCATTTATCAACTACCAGGCTACAAGAGAATAAGGCTAGCCATACAAAGTTCATGTGAGATCATACAAAACGTTTTTAGGTGGGCACTCCTTTGTTTTTGGAAGGGTATGTTAAACTGTCGGTCCTGGCTAGAATATATGAAAATCGCGAGGCTCATTAACAGCTGAAATATAAGGTATCAGAACCCTGAGGTGAGAGGTAAATAATTGAGTGGAAAATGAATGAATGTTATAGACAGGACATTTTGAAAAAAATATTTAATAGATGAATATTGAATTTGAAGGGTGGAATTCTTCATGACAAACACAGAATTTAAATTCAAGTATTACAAGCGTAGGAATTTTTTCATGTTTTTACACAGTTGCAAGTTTGAGGTCGAGATATACCTCGATTATTGGGGGAGATTATGCCTGAGAATCAACAAAGGATGTACCTATGTATCTTTGTGTTAATTGAAGACTTCAAATGAATGAGAAAGAATGAAAGTATAAATAAATATATTTAATTTATTCTGAATTATTTCTCCTGAATTTCATGAAACGTCCAAAGTTACAAAATTGAAGAATAAAAATAATAAACAAATCAAACGTTGCAGAGCACAAAAGCGATTTTGGAAAAGCACCTCCCAGTATGGTGACAACCTACGATGTACCTTACGATATGTTCAGTGTTATGCACTATCCAAACATGGCATTCTCAAAAAATGGAAAACCTACTTTGATTTCCAGGGTGAGTGAGAACTGGCTCATAGATGATTTTATTCTATTAGGATTATTGCGATTCATTTCTAATGGGTGTGGATTAATATGAGCTGAAAGTTATTATTTATCATCATATACAACAACACAGTTTTTTAATTATAATAAGAATATAATATTGAATTCCAAGCATGAAATACAGTTATTATACTGAACTGGGAGTCTAAGGAAAAAATCTACAAGAATAGTTTCATGAATGAATTTTACTACTAGTAAGTATTGTTTATTGGATAGTTACAGTTTGACTTTCAAATAATTTTGCAGTCTTATTTCAATTAAGTTTCATCATTTGCATTATGTTTATTGTTGAGCTGTAGAAATAATATTCATATTATCAACTCAGAAAGTTGATCATGAATATTTTTTATTTTTAATGATCTATCCAATACTGTTGATACGTTTTTGCTTGATAAAATAGTCACTAAGAGGCTAAGAGCATGAAATTCTCTAAGAATCGACAAGGCTATAAAAATAGTAGGCCATCTATAGTTTAGTTCTATCCAATATTTAATGTGATGTTCTTACATTAGGCTAATAACCTGATCATAATAAATGCTACGGATAAGAGTATTGCATGTATTTTAGAGAGCTATTAATATGAGAATACTATTGAAAAATAAAACTTCATGGAGTTCTCAACTAATTAAAGTTATAATAATAATTTTGAACCACATACTAATTAAAAAAATTAATTAATGTTTCAGAAAGAGCCAACAAAAGTATTTGGGCAACGGGATGGTGCTACAGATGGTGATTTAGAAAAAATCAGAAGAATGTATAATTGTTGAGATAAAAGTCTAATTATTCATAAAAATAAACTTTTCTGACAAATTATAATAATTTCAAACTTCTTTAAATCCATTCTTTTAAATTAAAAGTTTCCAGACCACCAACTATAAGAGACAAAATAGTTAATTAAGTGTGGTAACAAAGCATTTAATAAATTCCGAGGTGTTGCTTATCATATTTATGGAATGTTTCCAGTTTAAAATGTTTAGTGATAGAGTCAATTTTCCTAAGGCATGCTATACGTCAAATAAGAAACAAGCATTCAGTGACAGTAACATAGTTGCTTGATAGTGGAGTACATTGTTCAATAGTATCAATGTATTCAATGCAATCGATAGCACGTCTAAAAATTATTTTTGAATGCATGTTATTAGCATGAATTGATGCAATTTCTGAATAGATAGATAGTATCAATTTGTTAATACACTTGTTCAATAGTGAAAAGCCCCATGTTCAATCGATTCTACCTCTTAGCTGCATCAAATTTTGATAAGCTTGGGTAGAGAGCAATCTTGTGCAAGTTGGAGAAAAATTGTGATTTTATGGAATAATTGCTAAAATTAGAAGTGACAAAATTATTTACTTAAACAAATTTATGATTCTACATTTACTATTATTATTTCCTCTGATCATTGCATATAGCTGAATCTACTGAAACATTAATTTCCATCTAATTCGTAGAATTGAATAGAAACAAACAGTATTATAATAATGCTGACCACACAACTAAATGTGATCGAAATATGGAATCATTTATCGAAGGCTAATACAATTAGGCTGAATGAGTGAGAAAAATATAATTAAAAAATTTAATAAAGAAACTTTAAGGGCGATAATTCAGATGCTTGAAAGAAAAGATCATTTAGTTTGTATATAATTTAATATGTGAAAAATTATTCAATATGTACCGTACTATAATAAAATGGTCTTTGTTGAAGGAGAGAAAGTCCATTTGAGCGTTTACTAAACATTTTTGTCATGAATATGATATGGAATTAAACTTGAATAAAAAATGAATGAGAATATATTCTACACTGCCAATTGAATAATGGTTTTACCGATTGGCTAATTCAAAGTCAAAACACCTACTTGGTAATGCAAGTAAATATTGATAATAAACCATATCTTAAAAGAACTTTTCTACAATTTGACAAATTTTGATATACCCAAGATACTTTTACAGTAACATACAGATTAAAGCTGCGTTTACACCAAAGTTATTAACAAAATTTTAATAGCTTAATCCTTATAGATTCTATGTCAGTTTGAACGGAACTTGACAAACACAAACGTTCATCATTTGTATGATAAGTTATGTTCAATCTAATAGAATCTATAAGGATTATCTTATCAACATTTTGTTAATAACGTTGGTGTGAACGCAGCTTTAAATAATTAAATTCATCAATGTACTTGTACGTAATTATATTCAGATTTTTGTTGCAGATGGGGACACATTGGAAGTACCTTCCCCACCCAGATTTTCCAACTAAGAAAGTTCGAAATCGAAGATTATATATACATTAAAACATGAATGTTTCATGCCAAGTACCGCATTGATACTTATTAGGCTACATGCAGCACTTCTAATCCATCAGCACACAAGACACATACTCTCCAACATTATCAATTGACATTTCCTGTACAATTTACATAATTGTGAATAAAACATAGCCATCAGCCACAGGGTTCTAATTTCTATAAATAGATTAAAACTCCTATCTAGCAAGCCTTTTACTTGCATAGCTATTTTCTAGCTGCCTCCTTTCCAATTTATTATTATCATGTCAGTTCTACAGGATACATTGAATGATTCTCGGAATTATATTCATTTCTTACAAGTCAAGATCGATTGTGGACTTGTCAATTTTATTGGTAATCATTTTACTTTCTTCTACAAAACATCATTCAATATTAAGGCATTGTTGAAAGAATCTCAATTTCGTCAAAATTAGGCTATTCTATTCATTTAAAAATTCATACCGTATTGCAAAGGAATTCTCCAAATAAAATGGAATGGTATATTATGTATAAGTAATAGCCTAATGATGAATGAGAACTATCCGTGATTAATTTCACGTAAGAAATCGATTTGAGAAAACTATTTAGACAAATAAATAACTTATTGTGAATTTATCATTAACATGCAATATTTTTTAATACTTATGGTGGAAACTTAAAATTCAATATTTTCAATTTGCAGGAGATGAAAGGTATCCAGAACTTTCTTCACGACTGTTTCAAGGAGATATTCTTCTGGACTCCAGAGATGATGCAAAGAACGCAGTGGTCTCCCCTAAACTCAAATGGCCCAACGGAATAGTGCACTATGAATTCACTTCAAACTACAGTGAGTTTTTCTTATAACTCATCTCATTGACAATTCATGAATATTTTGTTACCTCCATAGCAAATGTGATGTTCATATAGTCTAGTTATAGAAATCCGTTATTGAGGTCAGATTTCTAGGACAAGTAAGTTATTGCAATATGAACATGCATCTGTGGTAAAATATTACATAGCCTACCTGTACATCCCAATTTTTTTTTTCTTCCTTCTTAAAATTTTCAATATAAAGTTTCCTATTGGGATTAAGATCTCACTTGCATTGTGTCACTTCATTGATCTCACTTCCAATTCACGGTTTGAGTTTTCTATTATGATGTTTCATTTTCTTGTGGAGAGACAGGAATTTATTATAAATAATCGCATTATACTTGCGGTTTCAGTAACTGATTTAAAGAAACATGAAAACATTTACTGTTTTAGTATATCTTTCGGTGAAAGTATTCTTGAAATAACTTCTCATAGATATTTATAAAACATCACCATTTAAAGAAAAATTAGTGCATATTCTGTTTGTAATCTGGTACCTTCTAAGCTTATGGATAACTGCTAAACATATTTTTGTAGATCATCTTCTGTACATTATTTTATCTGTTTTATTCACTTCCCCGAATTTTCCATTCACCCTGAAACCTAGATAATATATCTGGAAAGCCAAGTGTGTAGAGTCTAAAATAAGTAGTGAAATATTTTTCTGAGTTCCAAGTAAGATGGGTTTTCATTCATTCTTTGAGATTCTTCACCTACTCCTCAATTCAGAACTCTGTTGATAGCAACGGAGTCAATCCATCACCTTGTCTAGGGTCAGTCTTATCTTTAATGGTTCAACAATTTCTCCCGTGATTTTTACCTTGCAATTTTAAACTATCATAACCTGTGAAGTTTATAATATTATATTATGAGCCTTCCCATATTCATGCTGTATTCTATCTGTACACGTAAATTTACAGCAACTCTATGCATAAAGAAAACGATGAAGAGCTGAGTAGCCTACAATGCTTTAGCACGTTAAGCTGCTCACAGACTTGAGCGCCACGAACACGTGCAATCCACTTTTCAACAGCTTATCATATCTGTATTAATACAGAACAGATAAGCATAGCATCATATTAATTTGGTGTCAAATTTGAACTGTAATTGTCTGAAATAAGTATAGTACAGACAAACTATATTTGTCTGTATTAAAATAATACAGATATAATAATCATAGCATCAGATTAATTTAGTGTCAAATTTGAATAGAAAAATTAATGAGTGAATAAAGATAGCGTTTAATAAAAATGATAAGACTAGTAAATGAGGTTGTTCTCAATATCAATCTTGATAGCCAACTTTTGCAGCCGAGGAAGAGCGAACCAAAGTGCGCAAAAACATGGATCTACTAGAGTCGAAAACTTGCGTGAAGTTTGTGCAGCACAAAAACGAAGAGGTCTACATTCTAATCAACAAACGGCCCTACGTCGGATGCTACGCCATTCTCGGTTATCGCACTGAGATTGGCCCGATCCCCGTCAACTACATGTCGCCTCAATGTCTCAGCTATGCTGGCACCATTCAACATGAGCTGCTGCATGTGTTGGGACTCATGCACGAACAGGCGAGGACCGACCGCGATGCTTATGTCGATGTGCTGTGGGATAACATCGAGGAAGGTAAAAGGGTTTGGAAATTGTCTCTCATTACATGCCTGTTTCATAGAGATTGAGAAATCTTGTAAAAATAAGTCTGAAGATAGTACTGTACCTACTACCACAGCCTTTAAAGTTCGATGCCCTACTCAACGAGCTGGCGAAACTAACCGTGTATACCCACTACCTCCGTAAACCTGAGATAGTGGTATACCACGGTTCAGCTGACAGCTGGCTTGATAGCATTGCATGCAATGTATAATTCAATAAATTTCAATTTATATGTATATCTGTCAAGGTTGATGCTCTTAATAATTCTTTAATGCAAGAAATATGTAAATGCATTTTTTCATTTGGGATACATTTGAAGGCTCTCAGATAGCTCCATGAAGGGCCTTACTGACACAATTTTATCAATAATATGTAAAAAAAACTTGAAATATAACAAAAGCTACGGAAGTAAGAACAGAAGAAAAATATCATAATCAATATTAGACTATTTAAAAATAATACCATACGGTAGTACTTTTTAAGAACGTTTTAATTTAGAATAACAAAATAAAATACATTTCAAAACCAACCTGGTAGTTTTCTTTGATTGTATACTAAAAAGTTTTTAAAAAAGAGTACTACGGTATTATTTTTCAATTAACAAATTAAGTAGCCCTGAAGAAATACACTTTTAGAACATAATCAATATATTTATCATCACTTAAATTTGCCCTTAACAGGAAAGTACTCAATATATTTCATATCGTTGAGAATATACATATTATAAAAAATTTCAGCCCACTATAACGACTTTTCGCGGGCGTATCCTGGCTCAGCCACAGCTTTTGGACTTCCTTACAACATCATGAGTGTTATGCATTATCCGAACATTGCATTTTCGAAAAATGGGAAACCAACTATACTGTACAAGGTAAGAATCTTTTTAAAAAACACACACACAAGCGAATTCAGAATAATTCTATAAAATTATAAGGAAACTAGTTTCTGTTGAAAAATGTGTTAATTTTTAGTCTATCCTTCTCACTAATTGGTCAAAGTTGATTTGAGTGGAAATTTCTTTCAAGTGGAGTCTACTATTTTTTTGACCCAGAAATAAATTTGTTTTTTCTCTTGAAAGTTAAACTTTCTTAGATCAAATTTTGATAAGAGGCAGCTACAATAATATTGCACTGTACGGTACGAGTATAATATATCATTTATGTAATAATATTGTGAATTGTTATAAACATGATAACTATTACAAAGTGATTTTTAGTCCTGCCACCCTTTTTAAAGTGAGTGGGTGGTAATTTATTTCTAAAGAAGGAAAATGTTGTTTTGTTGTACGTCATGCACGAAGTTCATAGCCCTACTCAGTCGGTATATACACACGGCAGTGCGAGTTGATTCTCCTCAAGCTGTATAACATTGTGTGTGGATTCCGGTCGTCTTATGGAACGAATATATTTTAACATAGAACAATAATATTATGGTGAAGTGAATCAGAGCGTGTATAACCTTAATGAGTGGAAAATTTGAGCATATTCTTCAATAATCTTTAGAAACTAAGAAATCAGTAACAGAATATTATATTTTTTCTACACATTTCACGACTGAGTAACAGGATTAAAATCTCACCCTGTTAATAAGCTATATACCATGAATATCATCAATATGATCTATTTTTGTATCATTGTATTGATGGATCACTTACCTCAAGAGAATCCATTCAATCAGACATTTTCCCAGTAATTATTCTGTAAGTAATAGTGATAGTCATAGCAAGTTCGTAACCGGAGCTACAAAGAAGCATTTTTCCTGATGAACCGTTAAATTCCAATCTACTAAGTTTTATTATCCGATGCCTGTAACAGTGTTTGTTGAAATAGTGTACAAGATTAGAGAGTAAATATTTTTAAAGAATAATTTCAATATTTATTACCAATTTGTACAAACAATTATTACCCGGTATTGAAATTATTGAGAGAGAAAAACAGGATAACCCTAGACTTTCGAATTTTAATTAAATAACATAGTTGTATTCATTTAAATAACATAACAAATTGAGATAGAAAATATAAGTTGAGAGCTAATGTGGAATGTACTTTGAAGATTGAAACTGAAACTATTGATATAGATTAAAATAAAAGTATAGTTTCAATAAAAAACGAAAACCATCAATAATAGATTCAATAAAGGGTAATTTTAAAGTGATAGATGATAAAAGCATACAATGCTTGACAGAAAAATTGAAAAATAATTTCAAATCAGCAATTGAGGACATCAATGATGGGATGAAAGGGCAAATATTTGATTTAACACAGTTTTAATTATGGAAATTATACAGTAGGAGAAAGATTAAGTATGAATTTCAAAAAGATGAACTTAGAATCACTCTATTGGGTCATTAATAAACTAAACAGAAAATCAGGACCAGGTCCAGACAAGATCAAACCACAAGATTTAATCAATAATGTATTTTACTTGAGATTGATATTGATACACTTAGTCAACAGAATTGTGAGACTGGAGTTATACCACCACTTATGAAGGTAACGCATCTTAGACCAATCTTCAAGAAAGGTTCAAAAAAAGATATGGGATGTTACAGGCCAGTGGGTTCGGTTTCAGTTTTCATGAAGATTCTTGAGCATTTCATAGGTGCACAATCGCAACAACATCTAAACATACATAGAATAATAAATGAGAGTCGATATGGTTTTGTCCTCGGAAAACCGACAATTGATTTTATTAGAGAACATGACAGGTGACATCAATAGATCTTTAAATGAAAATAAATTTGTTATAGCTGTAACAACCGACCTGACAAGAGCTTTCGACCTTGTAAATGATGAAAGCATGATTCAGAAATTAATAAGAATAGATGTTGGAGGCAGACTTCTAAGGTTATTCAGTAATTATTTCGTGGATAGAACTCTGCAAATTGGAATAGGTACCTACATTAGTAGCAGTTATGAACAATCATGCGGATTGATTCAGGGTAGCATACTATCGCCGATTTTATTCAATATCTATGTAAACGATTTCGCAAGCCTGAAATTTAAAAGTAAAGTTATGCAATATGCTGATGATAATATTTTATATATAATACATAAAGATTTAGGAGCAGGGTTAGGTTTAATGCAGACCGATCTGGATTTGGCGATTAAATATTTATTTAATAATAGTTTAAAAAATAAATAAATTCACAAAAGACTCAATTAATAGTATTCAGAAATCAGAGACTTAATGTCAATGAGAATGAATTTGTTAAGTTAATTGGTCATAAAGCAGAATGTCTAGATAATCCACACATGAACGGATGTGATTGTCAAAAACTTGGTTTTTGTGACAGCTTAAAACATTTAGGAAGAATTTTTGATGATGATATGAGATTCAGATCACATAATAATTCACTTTGGAAAATCTTTATAAATGTTCAAGAATTAGCTATCACTTTCCAATCACTACTAAAAGAATGATCTACTACTCAATGGTGCAGAGCACTCTCTTCTACGGAATCACCATCCATTATTTAGCACCCAAATATATAAAACAGCCACTGCATAGGGCCGTAGAAAAATTAATAAAAACGCTTTTTAATGGTGTTGAACGTCACTTGTTCGGCATTATGACGGTGGAAGCTTTTGCCAGGTTCACAGATTTGTCACGAAACTACTATAAGAACGAATATAGAGAAATGAACGAAATAGAATATACATTGAGACATAGAAATTATAGAACCCAGAGATATAACAATGCCAATGGTAAAAGAGCTCCAGAATTCAGAATACCATTTCTGTTAAATTCATTGCCATTAGAGTTGACAATGTTACAGAGTAAAAATGAGATTCAAACAAAACTCAAAGTGCACTTCATAAGGATAAATCATTTTGATTAGTTTCAGGAAATGAGTTGTGTTTTGTTTATTGTGTTTATTCGAGTTTATTATGTATTTTTTATTAACTATTTATTATATTTTTTGAGTTTAAAAATAATTTTAATTTTACAATGAAGATATATTATGATTTAATATATATTTGTTTTCAGAGTGAATAACATTAGGTAATATCCCAGAGTGATTATCTTGTTAATTGTCGCTTACCAAGCAAAGTCTTTTTCTTTAAGTCTTATTTTGTAAGTTAAGTTAAGTTGAGTTATGGTGTAATGGACAAGACAGAACAATCAGTTACAGAAAATGAAGAAATATAATCAGGTAATTATTGAGAAATATAACTATTGTTATTGATTGTTTTCATTTTATGTAAAGGATTGTTTTTATATATCCCTCAAATAGCTTACAGCTAGAGGGATACTATCGCACAATTGTAATACTCAAATAAATAGGTAATGCACAAGGAGATGGTCCCTGATTTTCATTCTTTCAAATGACAGCCAGGGGCCATCTCGTCATGGGTTACCTATATGGAAATTATTTTTTTGAAAAACGATTAAATTTTATTGCTTTCAGCTTTGGAATCAAATGCATAATTTTTTAATTCTCATTTCGATTCAAGTCTATATTAAATTTTATGAATGTGAATGGATTTTTATATTTCATTTTAATATGTATTTTTATTGTATTCTTCAGAAAGATCCCAGCACTGAAATGGGACAGCGTGTCGGAGTGACTGAGGGAGATTTGGAGAAAGTCAGGCGAATGTACAATTGCCCAGAGCAGATGTCAAATGGCACATCGGGAAATTCACCTGGAGTCAACCCTAGCAATTTTTTCAATATTCTCAACATTTTCAAGCCCTCATGACTTTGTACAGTGCTTTGTTTTTAATTATTATTGTGAATTTATAATTTACAGTATTGTAATTGGAAGAGAAGATTAATTATGGCAAAATGGATATAGAAAAGTGTGTATTTTTTCTGATATTTCCTACGTATTTATTTCTTTTTAGAGGATAATTTGACGATAGGTTCTATCAGGGATCGTATTAGAATGGAAAACTTTAATTTCTTGTAGTCACAACATTTTAAAGCCACAGAAAAGTAGTTTTCTTTTATTGTAATAGGATCCTCAATGAAACCTATTATCAAAGTATCCTTGTAAAAGAAATATAAAGCTGTTGCCATAATTTTCACCAAACCTGTGTTTGTTCTTATGATTACTAGAAAATATAATAAGCTTCATGGTCAAATATTCTTTTCCACAGTTGTCTTTTTTCTTTAGGGCTACTTCTAATATAAATCTCGTACCCTTTAAGATCATTTTATCACAACATGTTTTTAAAATGATTTGAAAGGGTACTGAGATTTATATTTTTCTAAAGTTTTATCATATTTATTCAACAATTAAATTCCACCAACACTATAATAAAATAAGCAATTTTATTCAATAACCTCCTGGTTTCCAATGAATTTTCGTTTTGCTAAGAAAAAACAGAAACTGTAAAAAAACCTTGCTTCTTTTCGAAGTGTTGACACATTGAAGGATAGTATTAGACTGCCAATGAGTGAACACTTCCATAAGAAGTGATGGGTTTTCAAGGATTATGTTTCTTCTCAATAGAACAGAAATTCATTGGAAACCAGGCCTTAACTACACACACTGGAAAAAGATCACTACAATTTCACTGATGAAAATATTTTATTCATAGTAAAGTAAGATTATAACTATATTTATTAGTTAATGCATTATTGTAAATATTAATATAAGGCATTGACTTTCCTAAATAATATACATAGAGCCGATTAAGGCGTTTTATGTACATATATATCACAGATCTGTTCATTTCTTTTCATCGTCGAAGTAAACCAACAAAATCCTTATAGGTTGTTGGGAAATTACAATACATTGATTATTATTGGATGATATCTATGGATATTTACAAAACATAAATTGATTATAAAAATGTTTTCAATGAGATTAACCTTCTTAATGAGATGCCCAGTAAGATTGAATGTTATCCTGATTTGGATGACAGGTTCAAATGGAAATATTTTTCTAATTTTCAGGACAAAAATATGCTAAATATGAGTTTCTAGCTAGGCAAAAAATGATAACTATAGAGTACATAAAACAATAATGAAAAATTAAATAGACGTCGATGATTAGCAAAAGTCAAAAAACAAAAATATGAGTCCAAAAATGACAATTATTTCCCAGGCTTCAAAACATTAAAAATGTTCACGAAAAACATAAAACATGAAAAAGTGATCAATAAGCTATAAGGAGTTCAAATCACGTCTATCAATATAAAAATGTTCTAGTTCACAATTGATACCTATTAAGCTCTATTTATACTAGCTGCTGCACTAAATCCTGCCTACTCAAAAGAGTAAAGCTAAAAAGGTTCTCAGTTTAAAGTTCTCAGATGAAAAAATACAAAAATTGGAATCGAGTGAAATATTATTTTTGGATAATTAATTATAGTGTATATCAATTTGAATTTCTGTCAATTATTTTTCAACATTTCATAAATTATATAATTAATTTTGATGTCCAAAATCTATTCTATTTCTTTGAATTTCTTCTTTTCAATTACTGACAACTAATAATTAAATAAACCATAGATATTCTAAACTACTTTACAAGAACATAAGAAGCATTAACAAACCCATCTAAAAACACTCAGATCAAATATTATGATTCGAATTACAATTATTTTAGAATGTCAGCGATTATGATTCATCTAGAAGATTACAAGCTTTCTAAGTCATAATCATAGAATATATTTATATAATAATGGAAAATCGAATATGATACTAACACAAAAATTTAAACATTTGCAGGATGATCAATATTTATTATATCTACAACAAGTACATGCAAAAATAGCAATTGATATAACGCATATAAGTAACACTCTAGTAACTTCAAGAGAACAGAAAAGTTAGTTCTAGCTTCAAAAGGTTCAAAAATATCGGATTAAATAGTGCATGTTATATAAGTAGATAGGAGTGGTTTAGGTAGAGATGATTCTTGAAATCATTTCAAGAGTTACATAATATAAACAAATATACACTAAACAGTCAAATTATGTTGAAAAATTGGCACATTTTTGTCCCGTTTATCGAAGACATCACTTAATTGAACAAAAAATGAGTTCAATTCCGATACTCATTTATATACTATATATTATTTCGTGAATGATTCTTATAAGAATACTTGATAAAATAATTGGAAAACTTTTGAAGTATGATATATTTCATCTTATTTAGATACAAATTATTTCGTATCATCTACAAATACAAATAATAAACAAGATTGATCTGAAATGGGTAATTTTCATTTCGACTCCCTGAGTCAGATAGAGATGGACTAAACTTTGTAAATCTTTCTTAAGATCCACTTCAGTGTATCATTTCAGTTAATATTTATATTGGAAAATAATAAATTGACTTGAAACCGATCTCTCCAGAACAAAAACTTGGTTTGCGCGACAGTTCATTCTAAACCAACAAAAACTCTGCCGCTTCTACTTAGTTTTTGTTTTTGGTAAAATTGGACCATAGTATATATCTTCCTCAGTATACACTTCAGTGTTTCTATCGTTTCATTAAAAATATTCATATTTGGGAAAAAAATGAATGGACAGTCTACAGGGATATAAACAATGGATTTACAGCGGATATAAACCAAACAATTGTCAAACAATCTGCATGCTGTTGCCCTGATTGAGTAGGGTCATACCGTTGCCGGACCGTTCCATGTCACCGGCCTCTATCTGTTCTTTCAACAGTTCCAGTTCCCTGATACCAGAAACGGTTACCTCATACTTGTGCGTGACCAGCGACCGATAGAAATGTACAGCGAACGCCAGAAATATCACTAGAACTGGTATCAATAGTATACAGGCTGACCAGGCGGCGTACTGCGAGAAATCGTAGAACTTGACCCAGCAGAGAATGGCGATCTCTAGTAGGAAGAGAACGAGGCCGAGTAGCGTGGAGAACGCCCAGGCGGTCTCTATGTACCAGTGCAGGCGTTCGTGTGGGGATTCGTGCACAAGCGAGATGGAATGCAGATTGCAGACGGCGTCTATGTTGGGAAGTATGCAGGTGCTGATCATGAGAGCCAACATGTGCACTGCGACGAGCAGAGTCGTGCAGACGGCGAATGCGATCAGCATCTCCTGCGGCACTTTTGTCTTCTCCTGTAGCTGCACTTCAACCATTGCCACCTGGCGAATGTATATTCAGCTATCAATATTATTCATTATTGATATCAATTTGTTTTATTTAAGAGCCAATTTTCACAGACATACGTTGTGAAATCCTATAGCCTGGGTTACATTGGTCGAGTAAGCTCGGCCGATTTGACTCAGCCCAGTAACTCGGCCCAGCTTACTTGTCATGCTTTAGAAAAGTGGGTTACATTGATAAAGTTAACTATGAGTTGTCTACATAAGTTTTGATGATTACACGTTGTGTAATAGGCGTCGATTTATATAAAATATTGGGGTGGGGGGCTCATTATGGTTGGGGTTGATTTGGGAGGTATGAATTACCCCTTGAGAAAAGGGAGTCCAGGAGTTATCACTCGGGAAATTTCAAATGCCTTCATTGCAGCAAACCTGACATTATTGTTATATCTCTATACTACTTTGCATCAAATTGTGTAAATAGGGAAGGAAGTTAGACGAAAGCATCAGTGCAAAAACATTGATTTGATTTGAAAAAAGTTGCAGCTCTGATATTATGGTAGTTATACTGCTTTCTTGTGAAAGATGAGTTGAAAATAGCCTCATATTTTCTGTTATCATATTATAACATGATTGTGTTGAGGCTAAAAAGAATCATGATATCAAGCTTTCTATCTTTCTTTTAGATATCAACATTTATTAAATAAATATTATTATAAATTTGAAATCAATTACGTGTAATTTATCGATGGTGAGTCAATTTTTGGTTTAATTTATTGGAGCTTGAAGAGATGAAATTTCTCTACAGACTAGCTATAGTCAAAATTCTTTATCTTGAATATTTTCAAAATTGGACTCGGCATTTCAATGGCATTAGGTTGAAATGCTTATGCAGATCGCAAAACTTTTGTTGGTTGAAATGCCACTTTAAAAGGTTGAAATGCGACTTGCCGCGATATGACACAGCTGACTGAGCATGGTGGGGGTAGGGCGAGTGATGAAAACTGGTCGAGTGGCTGTTTGCTGGGTGAAACTACTCGATGCGCCCGCCAGCTCGGTTTGGCACTCGACTCGTTCAATTGTCTACTCAGGCAAAGTTGTCGGTAGAGGACTAACTCGCCTTACTAATCGCCCTCCTACTCGACCAATGTAGCCCAGGCTTAAACATGATTTAAACAGATTTGATAGTTTATAGACATGAATTGAGGTTACTAGAACCAAGAAGAGCAATCTCCATGCTAGTAATTTTTTCATTGGAAGCAGATTTTCTGTTCTCTCATTTGTAATAGAATATTTTAAGAAGTTTTTCTATTGTTATGTTGTAATATGTTATCAATAATTATTATTTATATCTCAATTAATTAGAAGAATTTTAGATTTTTAGTGGATGAAATATTGGAGATTGCTCGTTTTGGTAGAAAATATTCCACTATAGTGGATATTGTCTTTTTGGTCCCAAGATACTTGGATATTGTCCTTTTTGCTCAAACCTACACCAATATCAACATACAGAGTGGGTGAAATGTCCGAGAACGGCTCAATATCTCATACGCAAAGGCGATTTGACGGTGGGTGTGATTCGGGATCCTACTCAAATTGAAAATACTATACTACTTTACTATGACTTTGAAAATCTGGTTTGCCATATTGGATCCGCCAATTTGAATGTAACTTCATTTCTTTAAATAGGAAGGTGGTAATGCGATACGGAATTTAAAAAAAAATTAATGGCGAAACCGCACATCGATTTCTCAAACTTCGAAGGTAAAGGGTATGCTAAAGAGAAGCTTTTTCTATCGCCAAACACTCCTCCCCCCCTAACACCCTTTCAAGTTTATGTTGGCCATGTCACTAATTAGATAAGGGGCCCAACATTTATTGACAACGCCCCCCCCCCCCATACATTCCAAAATCCTGATGACGCTACTGCCATGCAGATGCCTTTGTAGTTGATAGTTGAATAGAATATATTGGTAGTTGAGGAATAACCGCGATAACTATGTGATGGTTTTGATGAATATGGTTGAGTTACATCAGGTCAAGGGAAGGAAAGCCAAGACTGGAGTATATAGAACTACTGAAGAAGGATCTAATATGTGTGCCAACATCAAAAGAGAGCTCAACAGGATAGCGGATGACAGAGAGGCAAGGAGAGTTGCTGCCAACGGATGTTAACCAAAGAAGAGAACAACAGGTCTCTTTATTTAAGATAACAGAGATTAGAATTCAGACAATTGATGACTATTGAACACAGCCTACCGGTACATAAAACAAAAATAAAGAAACATTAACACAGAAATATGCCTCAACATTGCGAACTCTATCCATCAACTAACAACTATACTTCGTTGATGTTATTTTCTGACAAACCAGAATAATTATCATCTAATTTATATAAATATTTTTTGAGAAAATAAATAAAATTATTTTGTTTCAAGTGTAAACTCGAAACGTCTTTAGTATTACATAGATCCAGTTTATCTTTAAACAACCTTTAAATATCTGAGTAAACTTTAAAATGCAGTTATTAACCAACCTCCATATAAATTCTAAATACAAAAGCAATCCATCCCGAAAAAAACCCAAAAGAGATGATCGTTATTGATATCAAACTACTAAAATATAAAAAAACATTAAATAATGTGGATCCAAACAACAAAGATATTCAAATCAATAACCAATATCTCTCCCAATTTAAAATGCAACGGAAATTATCACCAAAACTATTAAAGCCCAGCCCTTGAGGAAAAATTTGCTGTTGTTTTAGGATAGGAAGGGTTGGTGTGATGAATTATAGAATATCCAAATTCAAATATAACAGAGATAGATAAAGATAAAAAGAACTTCTGAAACTCACCATTGCAAATCCTGACAACAAAGCTGAAGTCTTACTAGAAGCTTTGAGCTTGGCACGACTCAATTGGAGCTTTCTCCATGACAAGTAGCTGGGAGAATTCAGTCCTTCACCGGAGGTCGACATTTTCTGCAAATAATAGATTGATATTAGCTTAATTGGAAAGCTTAAAAAACTTAAAAGGAGAAGCTTGAACTTAAGATCAATTAAAACGATTGAAACAATTTAAAAAACAACATAATTTAATGGAAGAACACTGGGAAAATAATAGGATTGTGGTTGATCACACAAATTAAAACTTTAATGCTATGTTACACAACGCGAGATAAATTTCAATCATTGATCAGCACTATCATAGATCATAGATCTTTGAGACCAACATATTCATTCAAGATTTTCTCAGTATTAGCAATACCGACATAAGTATTCTACGCACTGTAGAATATCCCTGGATAAGAATTGGAATCTTTCCTCAATGATGGTAAAATGAAATAAATTTTGCACGCAGAATAGTTTCCCTGGATAATTTTATAAGAAAGAACCTTCAAATCATTATAGAAAACTATTTTTGTTGTACTAGTTTGATAGTTTCCATATTGGAATTTCCACAAGATAAATATGCAAGTATTCATTCAAATTGGGAACCTTGTAATTTCTGCAGAATGTATGTGTTTTGGCCAAATAATTTTGTACAGAATATACACTGAAATTTCCATGAACAACATTTCTGTTCATACTAGCACAGAATACTTATTAAAAACGTGTTAAAATGCTAAACTCCTATATGCAATTACATCAATGAACAGTGAACAGGAAATACTATCAGCTAGCTTGATAAAGTGCTAATATAGGTGGAACGAGGAAAAATCAAATTCAAATGTGTCATAGTATTCGAAATTAGGTTTTTGTAAAACTAATTAGTTGCAAGCTAGTGTGGTGAAAGTGTATGTTACAAATCGCATGGAAAATTGCAGTCATTTACAGACGCTACCCTGGTTTTGAAACAAAATTATGAATATAAAAGTAAAAAAAACATAGTTTGAAACAAAATTATGAATATAAAAGTAAAAAAAACATCGTTTGAAACAAAATTATGAATATAAAAGTAAAAAAAACATCGTATTTTTATTTCATAATGAACAGCTCATATTACAATACATTAGTGCAGTATTTCACTAATGTTGAATACTTTGAGATTGAAAAGTAATTATAGTCAGATTCATATAATTTCACAGTATGCATGAGTGGCCGGACAATATTATAATCCACACATCTAGACCTTACTGCTGTCAAGTTCCTTGGTAATTACTAAGATTCGACTATAAAATGTAGTTCTACTACCAACTTATAGAATTATGATATACTGTATAATGTACCACAGAAATGAAGTATCAGAGGGAAAAAGTAAGATTGAGCATGATGACATCAATATTGAAAACAATCAGTCTACCTTTTTACCTTCAATTAAATACAAGCTATTGAGTACACTATAATTTAAACTATTGATTTGATTGATTCTGTTTCCTTGTTTTCTCAGTACCGTACTGCATTTTGTAATATTGATTTTATGAAATGAAGAATCTTGACATTTAAATAGACTTCATCTTGTATCCTCTCATAGTGACAACGTCTAATGTACTCTTGTGAACTCTTAATATGGACCAAGATGGCCAATAAAAACAAGACTTGAATATTGTATTACTATTTTTGCCATTCTACTCTAAGAGATTTCAACTCTAATGAAGAAGAAAGTGAATGAGAACAAAACATTGTAAGGAAAATAATATATTACTAGGATGTTAATAAAGTACTACAAATAATTATTGTACTTTACCAATGATAAATACATGCTTCCTATGGAATCATTCACAACAACACAAGCAATAGGTTAGACTGAGCACTGTATATTTGAAGTTGTTTAACTAGGAATCGAAGAGATGTATGTGACCCATTATCTAATAATTTATTTATTCATTGATTTGGAATTATATAATAGCTATGTTGTGATAGAAAAATTATCGAGCAAGGAATTCATTTATAAGCAATTTATTTGTGTGGAGAAATCTGAAAAATTGGAAAAATTACAGATGAAAATAGTTTTTGAATAGTAGCGCTCATCGAATTTCCATCTCGCTATTTACCCTGTTGTCAATATTTGCAGTAGCAGAAGTATTCGAAATGATTTACAGCATTTAATTCGGATTTTCGTTTAATAATAATTATTAATTCATTAGCATTTGAATAAATACAATTTCTCAGTAATTTCCATCAATAAAATAAATATTTTCACATTAAACATCACACATTGATTACTATAGTAGGGTCTACGCTATAATTGCAGTATTTGATTGACATTAATGTTGCTATCCTTGTCTACCATTCCACAAAGCAAATAGCGATATCCTTTTCTAGCTCCACAACGTTGCCAGGTCGTTTTCAACAATGTGGAAATAAAAGCAATTGACAAAATATTCAAGCTAAATATTAAGATAATTTATTATTTAATCATTGGAAAATATATTTTCTTGCCGAACAAAATAGAATTCATCAATTTAAACAAAAATGATGAGTTAATATTACATTAGATATTTATTACATTCTACAATCACAATATCAAATTAATGATTGGGGGAGAATCAGAAGGATGAACCCAGAACTGTTTCTCTCCATCATTTTGATAAAAATAGTTCAAATGAAGTTAATATACCGGTATCAGCTATCCACTATAGATGACAGTGGCAAGGCAGAGAATCTGCAACCCTGTTCTCTTACCTTCCTCCACTGCCATTATAACGTGGACCTCACTATAGAATTTGAATTTTATCTGATGTGTCAGATAAATTCGAGGAATCCATCCACCTTTAGTTGAACTAGTTTAAAGTCTTTAGTTGATCTTTCATCAAAAAATAATCATAAACAAACCTTGAAAGTACAACTAGAATTTAAAAGATTGAGGGCTTCATCTCAGTTTGAATGAAGATTGATCAGTTGTTGGTGGTTTAAACTTGGAGTTTTTATATAATCTTAGTTTAGCATTAGATGTAGTTGGTGTATGCAGCTCTAAGGGTATATTAGATTGGTTCTCCTGACATTGCTTCCGTTAGATGACATAGTTTTATATTCGATTGTATTTCAGTAAAACTGGCATTGAGCCCTTGAGGCTTCATGCATTTTTAAGGAGCATCCCACATTTAGCATCGCATTCGCTTTGATTGCATTTTTAAAAAAAAAACTTTTATAAAAATCAAGGTACCAAATAAATACTCTAACTAGAGGATAAGGATTAGAATAGCACAGAAAATTGCCTGAGAACTGATGTGCTACACTTAATATTGAATATTTTGAATTGAATAAGTGAGTGAATAAAACTTGTGAGGTGTCATATTATAATGCATGATAAAATATTGGTAGCCTACCGGTTCCTGTAAGAGAGGAAGAAATTTATTAATTTATAAACCAAACATAAATAACCATACCTTGAAACTCAATCACGTTGTAATAAATTTGATGTTCAAGCCAAGCAACAATGATAGTGGCACAGTCAACACAGAAATTATAAAAAATAGCAAAAATGCAAAATTCAAAATTATTCTGACTGGAGTCTTCTAGATTTAGGAATTCAAGCAATATTCCTTGTTTCTGATTCTATGGAAGTCTGAAAATAAGAGAACGAACTATAATTAAAATCTAATTTCGATGTTTGTGAAATAAATTTGAAATGAAGACTAAATAGAAAGTTACAATGGTGCTACTTTGGAAACTTAGTTGGTGGTATATATATTAAAAGATCAGATATTATTGAAAATGGAAGGACAGAAGAGGAAAACATCTAATGATTGATTGGTTATAATAGAGTTGAAAAAATACATCAATATTTTCTTTGAATCAAATCTTCACTTCCAAGAAATATTTCTATTGAATAATCGAAGAAATATTGATTGAGGAATTGAATTATATTTTTATTTCGTCAATGATTAAAATAAATATAATTGACGAATTTGAAAGAATATTTTTTTCAAATTTAATCCATACATTTATTTATCAACAGTTAAAACAAATAGGCGAAGACGAAAATAATAAAAGAATCAGGGTTGATAGATCAATTAAATAATGAATAATTGTGAACAAATAATTAATAGAAATTTAAGGATGTAGTAGTAAATAAGAACAATAAAGCAATGATAATAAGAAACCATAGAGCATATACCCATAGGTAATCACAAATTTAGATTAATCATTTACTTATAAAATAAAAAAAATCACTTTCCAACACCCCTACTATGAGGTTTTGATGACATGGAAGTTAAGCTTCATATTATAATGAATCAATTACTTCATGTTATGAGAATTCTATTACAAAACTAACAAACATCACTTGACTATCAGAACTGAACACCTTTGAACATAAAATCACACCATGCAAAATAACACTATTTACAAGATATCAAAAATCGATCAAATAATAATAAAAATCAGCAATATGATATATTAGTATAATGGGAATCTGTACATAACAATTTTAGAAAGTCAAGGCTGAAATGGATACTAGGATTGTCAAAATTAAAACAACCCAGTTCGAAAAAATACCAATTTTTAATTTAAAATTGAATTTTTATAAGACGAGCGTCATGCCTTGCACACACCGGTGCAGGATGAGAACGGATCGCGAAACGACAACTGGAGCGGGACAATTTTAAACAATAAACCTCGTTCTAACAATTGTCCCGCATACCGCACTCATCCCGCAACGGTTTACGCAAGGCTTAGTCACAGAAAAAGGAACCCTCATGTTTTTTACTCCGTGCTTTGGTGTAAGACTGTCATCTGCTCCCGTATAACGGGACTCCTATAAGTTACCTTTCACCATGTGCCTCCTCTAATGTGCTAGTACTGCTTGAATATTTTTTCAAAAATAGAGCATGTCTAGAGTCTAGCATTTGGGCATCTAACAGTCCTAGAATGAATCATATCATGTGGAACAGACAGTATTTGTCTTATTCAATCGCATAAAGGCCAAGACACACTGCAAAAGACAGACGGACAAAAAAAACAAATTTCTGCATGCAGACGTGAGCAGAATTATGCAAAATGACGGACGTCTATGTACGTTTCAACTCCTGGGGAGGGATATTTCCTCTGTTTGTCCGCATACGTCCGTCTGTTGCTGTATGCGTTTGCTTCAACATGGACAAGTTCCATAATATTTATGTATATTGTAACTTTATTTTAAGGTGGCTGTTGAACTTCTTTTGACACGTGTAGTGTGAGAACAACCTACAGCAGAGCAGAGAAAACGTATACAGATTGTTTTATTCATGCTTATAGTCAGCCGTATGCCGCTTTACAAGACACTAATTTCTATCAAACAGAGTCTTGTCACTTCAGATAGGTTTTACTTTGAGACAGTGTACTGTAACTTCAGGTAGAAAGTTGAGCGAAATGATGAGAAAACTTGAGTCGGCTGTCTCAGTTTACCCAAGCACTAATTTGTATGAAAACGTTGCAGATTTTCGAGATTCTAATTTCTAAGAGACTGTTCTCGTTTTCCAAGACTAATTTATGTGAAACCGTTCCTGTTTTTCAACTTTTAAATTCTATGAAAACGTTCCAGTTTTTCGAGAATCTAATTTCTAAGAAATAGTTCTAGTTTTCAAAGACTAATAATTACTGGGAACCCGTTCCCGTTTTTCAAGACTCTAATTTCTATGAAACCGTTCTAGTTTTCCAAGACTACTTTCTAAATGTGCGTACAGATATACGCGCCGCGAACATGAGCAATTCACTTTTAATCAGCTGACTATATCTGTATTTTTACAGAAACGGTAAGATACAGATATAAAAAGCTTGGCATCAGCTGATTAAAAGTGAATTTCTCATGTTCGCGGCGCGTAAATCTGTATGCACCTCAAGAAACAGGCCGCTGTAACTACAGGTGGTTTGACCTTTAAACAGTCACAAATCAACTGATGCACTCTAAATTGAGGGGGGCGGAGGTATGGCACTCACCCGGTTAGGGTTGTAGTTGGCCCAGGGAAGGTCGTAGTTGACGACAGCGAGTCCGTTATCGGGGGCGTCAAGAGTTCTGCGGCCGGTGCTCGTCGACCAAGAGGACATCGACCCTCTCTGTCCCTCCGACCGAGATATCTTCATAGGCCGCACCTGCACAATGCACAACACCCACATTTACTTCATAAAAATGCCATACAATGAAAATTCACCAAAACAATGATAATTGCCTGATAATAATAATGCCTGGTAAACAATGCCTGAATTGCCTAGATATAAAATCAGTTGAAAAGATGTTGACGCTACATACCACTAAGCTATCCCGGCACGCATAGTTGACATTGAGTCTAAACAGTCTGTTAACTGGGATGAAGAGTCACATAGTGAAAAACAAGAACAAGAACCTATTCAGTTGTCTTCAGTTTTGTTTCAATGTGGAAGTTAGTGAAGAATTGAAAAGTCACACATAACCTTTATTTGGACAATTTATTTTATGAAATTGGGATGAAAAGAAGTTTTGGACTGTTTCTTTGTCCTTGAGTTGATTGCAAATGATGAATAAATAAATATTGAAGGCAGAAAAAGTTTCTGGAAAAATGAATTCATGTTAATAACAATTTAAATTCTGTACATTTGAAAGTGCCAACGACTTTCTATTTCAATCAAGAGAATAAAGTTTCTACAAAACGGCACTGTCTTTCATCTGAAATTAAAACTGGATAATTATATTCTGCTAACAGTCTTCCTAGGAATGTAGGACTAATAATTTAGGTTATTTGACAATAATTACTGTCAAATACAAGTTCAGTGAACTGCAATAGCTGACTTGATTTATTATCAATTAAAACAAGATCACTTTCCATCACACCAACAAACTTAAAAATTATCTACTGGCACAAATCATGATGTAACTGTAATAGATTGTTAATAAAAGCATGAGCAATCCTCTCCATCTTCACTTCTGGTGGTTCTATTTCATAAGAGGTCAATGTGCTATTGAATTTGATTCCAATAAAGATCAATTAATAACTGAAAAACAATGAACGTTAACTGCCAAAAAATGTTACTGTACTCAACAGCAATCTTGAACTGTTTTAGTTTGCACTGAGTCTAAGTTTCAGTTTGTCAACTGTCAGTCAAAAAAGTCTTTATCTGACATAGTTGGGGAAGTGAATTCTTCAATCACAATATCAAAAAGAATTCACTTTGACTACAAACATAGATTTTCAGTAACCGTATCTAATGATAACCAGGATAATGAAAAATGAGAATTTACTTATGAAGATAGGTAGATATCAGTATTACTAATGATATCAGACTAGCTCTTAGAACTTTGAGTAATAGAAACAACAGGCACCCTTCTGTACAAAGTATTAATAAGTTAAAAAAAGTTCATGTAGGAAATACAAACATTTTCCAATTCAATTATTTTCAAGAAAATTTGACTTTTTAGAATAAATCATCATTATTATTGGTGAAAAGGCATACTTTGATAATACTGTACCGCCAAAAATATATTCAATAGCTATTCAAGTAACATACAATAAAGCTGATGATTATCAGCTTTCCAAAAATTATTAGAAATAAATTTCTTGCCTATGAATGAATGAAAAGAATAGCCTTGATATTCAATGGAATAATTCTTGCACTACTTAATTATCCGTATCCGGTTAACGTAAAATTAAGTATCGTGTAGAATATCCAAATGGTGATAAAAACACCTATACTGACCAATAGGGATTATAGTATTTCCTTTGAAATAATTTGATTCATAATATGAAGATTCAACTTGACTACAATGATCAATATAAAAACGAAAAAACAAAAACAAAATTAAATGAAAGTTAAAAAGGAGAAAATCTTGGGTGCATAATCCACCAATAATTGAATTAAAAACATATAAATAAGAAGAGTGAAAAAATCTATTACCAGTCAATTGATGCTCACAATAATATAAAGTTGGGTCTACTCGATTCTGATTTCAATTCACCTTGAAAACGCAGTAAGATAACATTGAAGTCCACAGGTCTGCAATTCTAATCACCTATCACCTTGGCTCCGTTAGACGACTTATCAATGCACAAACAGAAGGAAAAGTTTCATTTTGAACCGGTGAATTATTTCTTCGTTTCCGAATGTAATTTGTATTTCCTTGCATTGCATACATGCTCGGTTGATGGAGAATGTAACTTATGGTGGAAGTTATATACACGATTTCCAAAGGTTGAGAATGAAAAGAATATAATTTAAAGATGAAATTATGGCTAGTGATGTATTTCTCGAAGTAATCAATACAATTCAATTAATACAAGAGGACAAAGAAAATGCTGTTTTTTATAGCTGCACATAATAAGAAAGTATGAACTGCAATATGCATATTGGTGGATACATAATACACACATCACGATAACACTTATTGATATCAAAAAATTGATCAGTAGTTTTGAATTAATCTTCTAAAATGATTAATTTAATTGCTTTATTTTATCTCAAGCTCCAATATTGTTGAGATTCCTTATACATTTTCAAAATTACTGCATACATAACCATTTCATAATTTTATTAACTTACATAGGCTAATATACTACGCTGCCAATCATCAACACTATAAATTACTGATTATCTAGTACATAATTATCTCAAGAATTGCAATTTCAAACTTCAAATGAAATGATGTCGCATGTTCTATCAGTTCAAATCAAAATTGAATTATAAGGGAATTTCACAATGAAATGGAGTTGTAATTCACCGGAGATAATAGTATTTGACCATGGCTAGAGAATCTTAGCAAACCAATAATGCACTGTTTTTTTTCTTGTTAAAATCACTCTCTTTTTTATTGTGAATCACAAGGGAATATATCTTCGAATTGAAATTACACTTTGAGGTATCTTAACTACGAGATATCGAGAGGCATCTTTTCATATCCTGCAATAATTATTAATATTGGGAATTACGTGACCTTGGAAATTCTGCAGAGTAATCTTAAATTGATCAATTTTTGATCAATGAGGTAATAAAAAATTCAGTAAAAATCAAAGTAATAGTATCAGCTAATTCTAAATAAAAATTAAGGCGCAAATCATTAGAGGACTAATTACCTAGTAATTATAGATAGTTGAGTTTCCTTATTATTGGATTTCAATTCCTTTTGAAATGCTAGTTAGCGTACCTTACTATTCAATCAATACAGAATCAAAGCTTGCTTCACTGGTATAAGTCATTATTATGATCCAATGATCAATCAAATATTTTATGGCAATGGAAGAGAATTCAATAGAGATCAAATTAAAATACAAAAAATTGAGACATGGATAGTCGAATTGATAATTTCTCTGAAATTATGTTGAGATCTCACATGACTGGCATTCAATTCTCTTCATTGATACTAGTTAGATCATTATCAGTAGCCTATAGATCATTGCCTGTGTTCTAGAGTTTGTACAGTTTCATTCTTGTTCAAGAGTTTGATAGTTGAATACTATGTTCTACTTTTTTCATTTTTTAAATAATACACTTTTTTAATCTCTTTAATCAGTTCCTGGAGTCAGTAGGATGCTATATCACAATTTAGAAAAACTTTGGGAAAATGATATAATATTGGGCTTATAAAATAAGATACATAAATTTATTTGATTTAATCGATATGAATTATGCCGTCAATTTCTGTTACATTCATTATTATCGGTTATATCATATATCAAATTGCATTTTTTTCTCTGTATCGTAATACCGTACCTACATAATGTGATTTTTACTTATAAAACGGGGTTGGTTCTCACATTAAATTAATTCTAGAAGAAATACAAGATCTATGATTCTTAAGTAGTAATACTTAGCTACTCTATGTTACATCTTGAATTTTATCTTGCCACTACATATTTAATCGCGGTACCTATTCGAAATAAGTGTGTTATAATGGTAGATAAAATTATTGTTAAAAATTCTGGAAATTTTGATTGACAGAGTTCTGTCAGGTGCAGGCAACTCAAATAGCTTCAATCCCATTCTAGGTAATGGAAGATTGAAAAGAAAATAACAGAACTCAACATTATTGTTTAAAGTCTCAAATATTATTGTTTTCTAGATATGATTACATCTATCGACATAACGAGTCAATGACCTACTGTCGAGATCAGATGACATTCAACATTTTGCAAACCGGTTATTGTGGGAGACTTTTTATGAGATTAAGAAGTGATTTTTGACCATAAAAACTTACATTAGAGTTTGTGAATTTATCAAATTTGTAGCCGCAAAAATATGTGTTCTTAAAGCATATAAACAACGTAAATATCCATTTCCCTTAAATAATTTTTAATTTTCTACAAAGAAACTTGCTGACCATGCTGAATTATGATTAAGTACGATTATTGACTTTATAATGCCTAATAATGCCAAAATCTTAGATGCATGTAGCCTACGGTTGCTAAGGTAGTAAAAGTATTACCTGATGAAGGTGGAAAACAAACCAAACGCGTAGCCTAGATAGAGTTTAAAAAAGAATTTGTATTTTTTAGTTATTTCACATCAAATCAAAGTTCAGTGACAAAGTAAAATGAATTCAACCAGCTAACACTTTTTTATTTTATGATTCCAAGTAAAAAAATATTAAATTTATTTAAAGAACACACAAATTAGAATATTAAGGTTAGATAAAAACAGAAAAATATAAAAGTAAATACCAGAAATAAATGACAGCCTCTTCATAACACACAATGAAACTATTTCAAATGGAACTGGAACTATGATTTAAAAACTTCTGAGACTTTAAAAAACGTTTCCAAGTTAAATTTCCTGTTTCAATTTTTAAATAATTTATCCACAACACGAACACAACTCGGCCATCGCCACAATCAGAATCAGATGTTTTCAATCGGCTGAAAGTTGAATGCAAGCGCAAGCAGCTGTTTGGTTTCTAGTTACAAGTTTCACCGCAGCAACAGCACCGCGCAGGAGCATTTTTTAGGCGGCATTTTTAAAAGTGCGTAATAAAATCTTACATTGCTTACGACAAAAATAGTTTGTTTTGAAATGCAATTTTTGATACCTTCAACAGAAATCATTCCGCTTCTGAGCCAGCTCTGGAAGAGGGCATATATTTTTGAATAACCAAAGATCCAAGCATTGGAAAAATTCAAGATTTTAAATCTTGATTATGTATATAGTAAGAATAACTATTATTTATGAGTAAATTAACACTCACACCTCATGGAACTTGCAAAAATATTATCTGATTATGAATATTTTATTATCAGATAACCCCTGATAACAGGAATAACCCTTTCTGGATAACCCCTACCAAGGCTTCTTCCAACAGATCTGCCTGAGACAGCATAAAACAAAGAAGTTAAATGCGGCTTTGAACACAAACCACAGTAATAAAACTAAAAACTAGTAAGTAAATTTTATTCATGTTTACCCTTAAAACCTTGGTTACCTTGAATTTTTTTAGTAGACCAATACTATCTCATGGTTACCAACGCTCATTTCATTGAGTATGAGTAATCCTAATCAAACTGTTGAAAGTAGTTGTTTTCTATCTGGTTTCCACCACTATTGGTAATTTTTTCAGAATAAATATTGTTTTGGAAGTACCTATTCTTTCATACTTTCATTGAATTACATTTTTCATACTTCACTTCAGATTTTAGAGCATTGGTATTCAATCTTGGTTCAATAAATTTAATGCAGATTCAGAATTTGAATCAACAATACCTTTGAAATATATGGAAGAAAAAACTAAAGAGGTGATAGCCTACCGTAGTAAATGTTCAAACTAAAGACGCAGCCCTACATTGTGGTTACATGAATTCATTTTCTTAACCTTCCGGGACGCGCGCCTATTTTTGTAACACGAGGACGCGCGCGTTGTACTTTATACAACACTTGGTTTCTTCATTAAAATAGCTACTATATCAATTTATATGTGCAACTTTTACCATTATTTTCATTACAAGATTATTTTTGAATGTTCGTATGATATTTTTAGTATGTTTTGGATTTTTAATAATTATTAGAGGGAACAAAAAAATAATGGTTATGTTAGAAAACTTTTAATACACAATAGTAAAAACTCCGTACAGAAACATACCATTCATTCAATGTTTAAAGCTCTTTTTTATTTCTTAATTAATTTTTGTTTGTTCAGGCCACTTCAGTTCTATTCGATTGTGAACAATCTCGCTCTCTTTTGAATTGAGGTGCTAAAGATACAATATGCTAGTTAGTGCAATATAAAATCTCATAAATGATATCAAGGCTGATAACTGATGAAAGTGCTTCAACTCCATCTTTTGCATTCTTAGCCACCTTCTTAGCCACCAGGGAGAATTTTTATAATTTTTTTATTCTTAGTCTTGCTGGTTGTTTCTACTTCAGACGCACACCAGATTGTTTCATCATCCTTCCCAAGAATAAACTCAATATCATCATGTTCGGGAGAATTTTCATCAACGAAATTACTGGTTTCTCATTCATTTCCATTGCCACCTTCTACTTCACTATCATCCGAAAATTCGTTGTATTCTATCACTTCCTCACTGTCATCTGAAAAGTCAATGTTTTGCTCATCTTCTGAACCACTTTCATTGAGGAGTCGGTCTGTTTCACTTGTTCTTAGAACATCTGACATCACGAAAATTGTCAAAACTGTTTATAATTAACAAAATTAATAATAACTCATCTGAAACTAACGGTGAAATCACACTCACTTTTGAAAAATGGACCACTAGACTTCAAACTTTACACTAAGCTTAGACGCGCGCGATGTAAAAAGTACAACATTTCTGACACCGGTCTCTTCAACACTGAATAGGGTATGACCAGTGATTGATAGTAATGCAATATTTTGTCTAAGGGCGGAGTTAGATGTCGCAGAGGAATACTTGAAGTTTACCAACCTCACGGATGTGAATTTCTCAATTAAAACGAAAAACTTTCTGACTGTTGTACTTTTTACAACGGCGCGCGTCCCGGAAGGTTAATGTTAGCAAGTTTAGTGTTTAATGTTTATTCAGTTTCTTCATATTTCCATTTTTATATTAAACATTTGTGAAATAAAACTGACTTTTCATTCTATGATTAACAATGAGATTAACTATTTTAGTGCCAAATGTACACATTTTATATTTTATACACATCTTTTTCAATATTATTTTCCTTTACTAGTTTATTATTACAAGCTTGAAAAGTTTTTTTTCGTATTCTCATATGGAAAAGTTTTATTTGTGACAATCTGTTTTTGGGAGAAAACTGGAAGGTGAGTAAAATTTACTCATAGTTGTTACCTTTAAGTGCCTTTCATGGAACTTAACATTTCTAGGGTTAATGGAAAATATTAATAAAAAGCAAACATTAAAATTATGTATTGCTAATAGTTTATGATAATTACCTGCACTGCTCGATTTTCCGGAACATTGTTCTGTGGAGTCGGATTGGATCCCAGCAAAGTGTCAGCCAGACACTGAAATAAAGCGAACTTCATGAGATAAATTGAAAAAAAAAATAACCAGTATACATGCTAAATACTTGAAAAAACCTTTCAAGTATTCATGAAGATTTTTGTGATGAAAATAAATAAAGTAGGTAGTTTTTCAAACAACACATTCCCTATGACATAAATCCTATAAAGCAATCAAGGAAGGATAATTTTGTATGCAAATTGAGAAATGCGTAAATTTTAAAAGTAGGATCATTATCAAGAGTAATGTTAGGACAAACATTTTTGCTGTAATGTGTAGGCCTACAGAGAACATGAACACTTATTTTTTCATGAAGAAATCATACAAATGTTTCTTATCAGCTCAAAATATTCAAAGCTTATCACTTCTACAAGAGTGCATGAATCCGTACGTATGCAATTGCATTACCGATAGGGAAACGACAGGCTTTGAAAAATACATTAACACCTCTTGTATTGAACTGAATCGATGGATCCAATTCAGAATTTTATTATTTTTCTTTACTTTAATAAGTTTAACAATCTTTCTAGCATTCCTTAATAGGCTACTAAAATATCCGGTCATCATGTTCATTGCCTGTTTTTTAATAATTTGAGCTTTTCTATACCGTAGCTTGATTTACAAAGTTGAGATAGCCTACTTGTGAAGGGATGTATATATATTGTTTGGAAAACGTTGAATAATTATTATTATTTGATAATCATATTATATGAACTTGACCACGACATAATACTTAGCTCATCGCTCATGAAAGTGAAATTCAAGCTAATAACAATACAACACCTATCATTTGAATTCCAGACACTTTTTTGTTTTATAGTGGGAAAAATGTTGCACTGTAGAATTTGTAGTTGAAATTACATTTTCCAAAATGGTTGTGAAAATTTTAAGGCCCGTTGTTAAAATTTTAATGATACTCCGTTTAAACGGAGAAATGTCAGCTGTTTGTTTGAACCTTATATAAAACACATTATGATAAATGCAACATATCTATCAGTGAACATGGTTTAACGTTAAACGTAGTGTTAGCATAGGGCCCTAAAGCTGCGTTTACATCGGAGTTAATAACACGAGTTATTAACAAAAGTTATCAACTTGACTGAATCGTCAAAAATTTATCTTAACAAAAGTTAATGACTTGTGTTTTTAACAGAAAAATTCCTTGTTGTTGACAAGATTATGTTATAAATTAATTAATTTATTGACTTCCATATGATTTCATTTAATGAGAGTATTCATATAATATAACAGCCGGGATAGAAAATCTCTTCAAAATAATTTAAATTGAAACAGGTATGTGATCATTAACATCTGATCGAATATAGCAAGATTCGCATCAATATATGTCAGCATTATTCCAATGGGGAGTATTGATGCTATTATTAAGAAATGCTGACTGTTTGAAGTGAATATCAACAAGCTGCATACACAGGCGAGTTATTAACTTGACTGAATCATCAAAAATATTTCTCTTAACAAAAGTTAATAACTTGTCTTTTCAAAGGATAATTCCTGGTTATTAACAATATTTATGTTATCCATCGAGAGTGGGTAACTTTTGTTAATAACAGGGTTTTCTCTTCCCCGCAACACCCTCGCACAGCACACACTGCTACACATAGCGCGCCAGTGTTCCCAAAGACCTTAAAGATTAAGAGACCTTATCTCTTTAAGGTCTTTGAGTGTTCCCTACCAACTACAGCAGCAGGTGAAGCACGTAAACACATGATTGTGTTTGTCTATTTTGTGGATGTGGAGATCTATTGCTGACCTGAACAGACTGTTTTTGTATATTTTTCAATAAATAGATTGGAAGGTGAATGGAAGCAGGATCAAGTAATTAATTTGATAACGCTCTATCGTGAGCACCCGGTGCTATGGGACCCGACTAATGTTTTAGATATTTCGATATTTAAAATAAATATCCTAAACTTGTAGACGAGTCCCCTGTGGCTAAAAACCGCAAAGTGACTGCAAGTCTTTCTTTCACTGGAATGGCTTTTCTGTAGTTGGTGTCCTTTTTCCCAATTCTGTGCCCCAGTTGTCCGATCAAACACTCAACATCACAGCTGGTCATGCGGAGGAAATTCTTAATGCTTCCGTCGCACCTTAGCTCGCCTGAAAGAGGGTCACGATCATCTTCATGCAGATCTTTTAACATAGCACTCCCACTTTACCCAGTCATCCTTGCTCTGAGGGACGGTCTAACCCAGTATCTCCTACGTCCCCTTTGAACAGAGGTAGCCAATACAACGCACGCAGCTGCAGCGAGAACAACGCCTTCATCTCGCATCATTGTCTCATCTAGAACCCCATGAGCGTTGATATGGAGTGACTTTGAAATTCTTGCTAGAGCTTGTGGGAAGATCCCGACTTTTCATTTCTTTCAGATGATTGATTTTCTTTCAATGATATGATGAATACAGCTGACTGAAACGTTATAAACTTTTTTGATATCAAAACTAGCAGCTAAAATAAAATGTTATTAACATGTTAATTACTTTTGTTACCAACATCAAATAATAACAAACATGTTGAAAACATTTGTTATTAACTCCGGTGTAAACGCAGCTTAAGATATTTTATCTATGAAACTCAGAAAACATCTTAATGGCTCAAATCTTAGTGTGTGTGTGCTGATTTATAATAGTGAGCCTGATATGAATGAATCATTAGCACACTTTTCTGGTAAGAATCTATCTAGACTATCTATTCTAATATTTGCAGACTATGATCTGTCATAAAAATCTTGCTAATTGAACTCTATTTCAAAAACTCCTGTTTCAATATGTCAATAGATTATTCTTTGTACTTGTTTTTAAACAGAACAGTAATAAATATTGTCCTCTTTGAGTGATTGTCTATGAATGTGAAAATTCGTTGTGATACTTGTTGAACTTGAAATAGTCTACTTTGTTAGAGCTCTACTGTGAATTACATCACCATTCAGTTCAAATGTGTATTTTGAAGGAAAACTTTAAAACAATTTCACGATCATTGAAAAACTAATAGTTCTTGCAAACTTCACATTCTATTCTTCAATCTTCTTTCACAATATTACTTTGTGATGATGGCTTTTGGAATGTTATGTCTCAACACAATTTAGTTTATTGGTTATTCTATTCTTTTTGAAAAAATCATCAAATTATTCATAAATCATTATAATATCTTCAAAAAAACACGATGAATACTATTATTCTCATATTTTAATACCAATAATTTTATATAGCCTATTAGATTTTATAGTGGAAATAATTAAAAATTTAATCGGCCAATTCTGTTCTCCTACCCAATGTGGGTATGTAGGTCTGATCATATTATACGGTATGAAAATTATAAGATTCACATGAACATATTTTTTATTGATTTCATGGAACATAAAAATAACCATGCATTCTTTGCAGTAAACTGTTAACAAGTTTTCAAACAACATTGATTGCAATAAATAATGTTGTGAATCTTTTTGTTATTTTGACTGTAAGTCAATCAATATATTCGACACATATAAATTTGTTAGAGATACATATAAAATAATGTGTCAGTGGGACAGAACCTTAGAAACGATTAGACTGAAACTCACTCCCTTGAACTAAACTCTTCAAAGACAATAGCTCTTTTTTAAAAGCTTTAATAGCCAATTACGATACCTGATACTGTATAGGTAGGTAGTACGAGTGTGAGTTTGAGACAAAAGGTTTTGGGATGGGTGCTACTACTGTACTCAAAGTGATGAGGAGATAGATAAACATTGTAACAAAAAAATGTCTAGTTTTATTTTCTCTCTCATATTTTGAAATAGTGGACGAAGAAAAAAATCCTCATGTATATGACTGCTAGTCTGTTAGAAGATGATTATCATCAAAAATGTTCATCGTATATATGGATACAGAGACATAAGCTACGAGAATATCATAGCCTTAAGATCGGCTAAATAATAACAGCAGTTGCAATTTATATCATCAGTAAGTTATACACCCGCAATTAAGCCCCATTGGTTTTACAATATGAACCTAATAAAATAAATTGTTCAACTTCAATCCATGCCCATTTGATAGCTTTAAGATGTATTATAATAACACATATCCTATAATATGTATGAACTTGTCTTTCATTTTCTGGTACATTATCTGAACTAAACTGGACGGATATTAACTTGAAATTTTGAATATAGATTCTTAATTAACCGAGGATGATTCCAGACCTATTTCAAACTCTTCAAGATTCCACTCGGTCAAGTTTTCAGTTCGTCAAGTTTTAAAATAGGCCCCTGAGAGCACGGGATACCTGCTAGTAGAATATAAAATAATGTTAATTTTCATAGTGAAAGTTCTAAAGAATGGTAGCAATGCCACAGCGATATTCTCAGGATATTTTCTGAACTTGTCAACTGGAATCTGTCTAATATTGGAATAATTTTTTGAGGAAAATCGCCTGAATATATAGCCTTATAGCCTACTTCCTATAAAATATTCTTCCAAAAAGCAAAATTGATGGAATAACATGACCTGAAACTATGATAACTATTAGGCCGAATAGTACGATATTGGAGCTGCGAAGATTCTTCTTTCCTGGCAATAAATTAAACTTCAAATGTTAAACATTTGTAACTTGAATTCTGACTGTCTCAACAGTCAGTCTGTATCATAACTGTCTTTAACATTTCTACAACAACTAATAGCCTCTAAAGTTATTTGTTCGTCTGCATCAGTTGAATTTTTTAAAATGTTAATTCATAGTTCTTGGAAGAGCTTACGACAGTTTAAAAGTCTATATGCTAACGGCGGAGCAAGCAGGAAAGAATAAAATCTAACAGAATAAGGCAAGGAATCAAAAATCAACTTCCACTTCCCAATGCAAATGCGTGTCTTGTTTAGTGACTCTTTCAGTAAACTTGTTTGACATTATGTTAATCCTGACATCCGAATGAATAATGGCGTACCGTATATTTATTGTGTATGTCTGATTGTAGAAGCCATAAGTTGAACAGTGAGAACAAGCCATTATTAGTTTTGTTTTTGTTGCATTCGAATATTGTGAATGGAAACTACTTTATTTTGACGTAAATTTGGATGAAAAAATCGTTATATACATCCAGTACTTACTAGAGCTATAACGTTGTACAAAATCACTTGGCATTTTCATGAATAGAAAAACTACTGATGATAATATGTATAATTATTCTTATTAAGGAATTGGAATACCGCCGTATAAATTAAAACGTTTTATTTGATGAAAATTTTCCTACCTTTGGCCTCTTTAAGACTTCAAAAGGTGGTAGGTATATTACTTTCCTTGCCCTATTACCATAGGTATAAGTAGAAGTATTGCTTTCCGAAAAAATTAAGGTACCTCAATTTCTATACGTTTCAAGGTCCCCTGAGTCCAAAAAAGTAGTTTTTGGGTATTGGGTCTGTATGTGTGTGTGTGTGTGTGTGTGTGTGTGTGTGTGTGTGTGTGTGTGTGTGTGGTGTGTGTGTGTGTGTGTGTGTGTGTACACGATATCTCATCTTCCAATTAACGGAATGACTTGAAATTTGGAACTTAAGGTCCTTACAATATAAGGATCCGACACGAACAATTTCGATCAAATGCAATTCAAGATGGCGGCTAAAATGACAAAAATGTTGTCAAAAACAGAGTTTTTCGCGATTTTCTCAAAAACGGCTCCAACGATTTTGATTAAATTCATACCTAGAATAGTCATTGATAAGCTCTATCAACTGCCACAAGTCCCATATCTGTAAAAATTTCAGAAGCTCCACCCCATCTATGCAAAGTTTGATTTTAGATTCCCAATTATCAGGCTTCAGATACAATTTAAACAAAAAAATTTCAGTGAAAAAGATTGACCATTAAAATCTCTACAATTAATGTTCAGTAACATTTTCACCTAAAATTGAAAATAAGGTCGAAATTTGAGAAAATTTTATTATCCAATTGCAAACTGTTGGCAACTGTTGATTCTATTAAATGATTCACTATGAAGAGATAGCAGACCTCGTATGTCTCCAGCGTTATTGTCCTGTCACCAGCTGGCTCAGATCTTTGTTTATAAGTAGTAGACTTGAGATGCGCGTGCACTCTAGCGTCAGGTGATCAATTTTCATAACGGCAAGGAAAGTTGTGTGAGTGCGCCACACCAGATTTTTGTAATAGAGAATATTTTTGATTGATAAAGATTTTTCTTCAAATATGTTCTTTGAAAGTACGAGTACATGGTGTCCAATATAATATAAAACGAATTACAAAGTTGCAACTGAGAATAAACTGGAAAAATAGATATAGAAATACATTGTATAACACTGTTTTATTTTTGTCACATCCACATTCATCAGACATTTATACAGGACTGCAGTTTCGTGTTGAAACCAACACATCTTCAGCTGCTCCACAATTGTCATCCAACACATTTTATCAAATACATTGCACTCACACAATCAAAGAGGGTGGATAAAAATGAGTAAACTATTCTATTAGGCTTATTAGGTCTACTAAGTTTCAAAAGAGATCTCAACTTTACGGTAGGTCTAACTTTTTCTCCTTCTTCTTTTTCTTTTCCCCTTCTGCCATTACTGCGTAGGGGTCCGTGCCTCAGCCCATCTCTTCCACGCTTCCCGATCCTCAGCCATTCTTCTCATTTCCCTCATGGAACTTCCTCTCTCTCGACCCAGGCCTTCGAGGTAGCACTCCCAATTTATTCACGGTCTACCTTTCCTCCGTTTTCCCCGTTTTCCTTCTCTCCTGGCCTCCACCACTTTCTTTACCCCTCTACATTCCTCCATCCTGGTGACATGACCGAACCATTTGAGGTGTTTCCATTTTACATCCTCACTCAGCGCCTTCCTCCCCACCTTCTGTCTTACCCTCTCATCCTTCATTTATCTCTTCTCGTTTTGCCTACCAATTTTCTCAGGAATCTCATTTCTGTAGTAGTTATCCCACTCCAATGGTTTTTGAAGGTAACCCAGCTCTTACTTCCATACATGAGTGTAGGAGCAGTAAGGGCTGGAGAGTAAGGGCATGCCATATCTCCTCAATCCTGCCAATTCCTCTTCTTCCCATATCAATTCTTCTTCCATTTTTCTTTGAAACATATCTCTCCTTTCAGGCTTCCTCAGTTCTTCAGTTTTAACTTTCACGTATATCTTGCTTCTCCTTGCTTTCAGTAGGCTATGCTAGATTTTGTATCTATCTCAAGTAATTTGTAATCTGTGCAGAGCTCTGCACCTCTAATAAACTGAACATCACAGATGGCATAATTTTTTGTATGTCTTGTGTGCACCATATAATCGATTGTTCTTTCTGCTTGCCTTGTGCCGAGTACGTTATTTGGTGTATTCTTTTGTGGTTATAGAATGTGTTATCAATCATCAGAATATTTTATATACAGACATCAACTATTCTCTCTCCATTATCATTAATGATTCTGTCTTCAGCAAATTTTTCCATACATCCCTGTCCTCTAACCATGTCACGTCCTACTCTTTAATTCCAGTCTCCCATTATTATTATAACATGTCTGCTTCGTTCTCTTGCTTCATCCATTTCATTACGTAATTGCTCATGAAACGCGTCCTTTTCAGCGGGATCATGATCATCTGTTGGAACATAGATCTGGATTATAATCACCTTCTCCTCCATTACTGAATCAACATACATCAGCCTTGGGATTATTTCTTGCTACCCGCATACTTTCTTGTCTAGTTCTTCAGAAGTTACTATTCCAACTCCTTCTCGCTCGTCTTGCTCTATATATCCACTCTTTTGAGAATCTTAGACAAAAGCCCTTTTCCAGCTCCTTTCTTGTCTCGTCCCTCCTTTTTTGTTTCGCATGAGTTCAACCTTATCATTAAATTTCCTCTATTAACTCCACCACCTCCCCACTCAAAGTAATCACATTCCATGTACCAAATCGTATCTTGTTGCGTGTCCTGTTATTATTCTAATTCGATCTCCGAGACTCCTCTTACTTCTCTGAATCCCTGAATTCAAGTGTGCGGGTGATTTGCCCAGCGACACCGAGTCCCTTTCGGGACGGGGGTTTCTTTTAGTCGCTTCCTACGACAAGCAGGGATACTGTGTGGGTGTATTCTGGTCTTGAAGTTTTTTTCAGATGGTCTCCTCTATAACCCACAGGGGTCCAACTATCTTTTCAAAACTACTACTCTCACAATAGAACTCTTCTGTCAAATATTTTCAATTTTGCATCCATTATAGTATATATTCGTCTGAATATGGATCAGTTGCTTCATATTTTCAATTTCTTGTTAATTTTTATCAGTTTATCCATAGTAATTAACAAGAAGAGTACCTATAAATTAATATCAATGATAAAACTATTGTGAAGCCTACGTACTATTCCCTATGTTATTATTGACACACAAAAATAAAATAGTCGTGAGAAAGAAAACTGCTGATGAACGCGAATAAGACCGTCACTCCATTGTTCTATTGTCTCGGCTGCTTGGCTGAGCCTGGCTGGAGGGATCAAATAACCGACTGGTTTGTTCTTTCGTCTGTCCGCTAGGCGTAACTACGCCGACCATTGCTGGGTGGGAGGTGTTACTGCGGCCGCTCGCATTCCCACCAACGCTGCTATTATTTGCTGTCTCAGCGCCTAGTCCGATTCAGCCAAGCAACCAGCCTGCACTGCGGAGCTAGGTTAAGGGCTGGAGAGTAAGGGCATGCCATATCTCCTCAATCCTGCCAATTCCTCTTCTTCCCATATCAATTCTTCTTCCATTTTTCTTTGAAACATATCTCTCCTTTCAGGCTTCCTCAGTTCTTCAGTTTTAACTTTTACATATATTTTGCTTCTCCTTGCTTTCAGTAGGCTATGCTAGATTTTGTATCTATCTCAAGTAATTTGTAATCTGTGCAGAGCTCTGCACCTCTAATAACCTGAACATCACAGATGGCATAATTTTTTGTATGTCTTGTGTGCACCATATAATCGATTGTTCTTTCTGCTTGCCTTGTGCAGAGTACGTTATTTGGTGTATTCTTTTGTGGTTATAGAATGTGTTATCAATCATCAGAATATTTTATATACAGACATCAACTATTCTCTCTCCATTATCATTAATGATTCTGTCTTCAGCAAATTTTTCCATACATCCCTGTCCTCTAACCATGTCACGTCCTACTCTTTAATTCCAGTCTCCCATTATTATTATAACATGTCTGCTTCGTTCTCTTGCTTCATCCATTTCATTACGTAATTGCTCATGAAACGCGTCCTTTTCAGCGGGATCATGATCATCTGTTGGAACATAGATCTGGATTATAATCACCTTCTCCTCCATTACTGAATCAACATACATCAGCCTTGGGATTATTTCTTGCTACCCGCATACTTTCTTGTCTAGTTCTTCAGAAGTTACTATTCCAACTCCTTCTCGCTCGTCTTGCTCTATATATCCACTCTTTTGAGAATCTTAGACAAAAGCCCTTTTCCAGCTCCTTTCTTGTCTCGTCCCTCCTTTTTTGTTTCGCATGAGTTCAACCTTATCATTAAATTTCCTCTATTAACTCCACCACCTCCCCACTCAAAGTAATCACATTCCATGTACCAAATCGTATCTTGTTGCGTGTCCTGTTATTATTCTAATTCGATCTCCGAGACTCCTCTTACTTCTCTGAATCCCTGAATTCAAGTGTGCGGGTGATTTGCCCAGCGACACCGAGTCCCTTTCGGGACGGGGGTTTCTTTTAGTCGCTTCCTACGACAAGCAGGGATACTGTGTGGGTGTATTCTGGTCTTGAAGTTTTTTCAGATGGTCTCCTCTAACCCACAGGGGTCCAACTATCTTTTCAAAACTACTACTCTCACAATAGAACTCTTCTGTCAAATATTTTCAATTTTGCATCCATTATAGTATATATTCGTCTGAATATGGATCAGTTGCTTCATATTTTCAATTTCTTGTTAATTTTTATCAGTTTATCCATAGTAATTAACAAGAAGAGTACCTATAAATTAATATCAATGATAAAACTATTGTGAAGCCTACGTACTATTCCCTATGTTATAAATGCATACGTTATAAATTATGGTAGTAAGACTTACCGATAAGATTGTAAATAAGGTACCGGTAGGCTACTTATTTATTCTGATAGGTGCAGTGATGCTGGTTAAAGGACCTTGGTCTTCAATGTACCTCTGCATTTCGTTTTATTGCATACTGTCAGGTGTTAAATAAATAAATACATCTGATAACCGTGAATAATGGATTCCAGTTCCAAGAAATTCTAATAAATAAAATACAAACAAATTCAAAGCTCAAAGTGAGGAGCAAGTACAGTGGAACGATTCTGCATAACAGTTCCTATAAATTCAGGTTCATGAATGTATCTATCGATTTATTGATTACATAAGAATACCTATCAACAGCGATTTTCAAACCTCTCCTATGAACCGTAATGAGAACTATAGAAACCTAACCACTTTATAGATGAGAAATAAATCAGAAAATATCATGTTTTCACATTGAACAGTATTGAATAGCCTTTAACAGCCTTTTATATAATAATGGTTATAGCTGATAGACATTATATTGGATTCATGAAGTCGAATTATTCGGAGTTCTACCGTATAGTAGCAGTAAGTAAGCTGTGTTGAATTGAAATGAAGATTCATAATCACATTTATCTACTACGGTACCAATTATCTGTAATAATATTTACCTGTTCGAATAAAGAAGAAAATAGAAGGATATGGACCATACTCTTGATACTTGTTATCCTCTGTGTAGTAAACTTCAGTACACAGTACTAGCACCACTATACGATAGGCTACTTAAATCATTGGTAGGGCTAGGCCTACTGTAATCTATAATAGAATAAAGGAAAGAATTTGGCTTGTACACTAGATAGGAAATTCACGAATGACGCATCATCGCACGTGTAAACTACTGGACTGAGAATATTGTTATAGGACTATTTTAAATTCTTCAAGATTTCAGTTTATCAAGTTTTTAATTAGATACCCTTGCGAAGCACGGGTATACCTGCTAGTATGTAATAAACCAACTTAAACACCGTGGTCTATCAAACCGCCCCTATATAATATTGTTAATATAATTTATTGTTCTCCTTGAAATATCTTAAATACTTGCGTATAGTACACAGAGCTTATTTGAGTATTGTTGTAAACGTGGTAATATTATATTCTAAATAAGATATATTATATAATGTGTACTCATCTCGCTATTATTCAATCTTCGCCAATAAAGAGTGAATAAAGAAATCTTTATAATACTGCGAGTGGGGGCAGAGGAATTTTATTGATTGAGTTTTTACTGAATAAAAACATAACATGTACGAAGGTATAATTATTGATAATCGCTTAGAATGATAAGTTAACATGAAGTACAGTATGAGTAATTCATGTTATCTCCATATTAGGCTATGCTATATCAAGTTTCAAATATTTTATCAAGCGAATAATATCCACTATATAATAATAATGTCGTCGAGTGACCTACCTAGCTGACTCAGGTCTGGTGTTAGCTCTCAGGTCGAAACTGATCAATTTCAGGACCTCTGACATGACTTAATGACTGTTTTTTAGGCAGCCGGGACCGACAGCTTAAGGTCCGAAACTCGGATCAAATATTCACTTTTTTAATGTTTTTGTCAGTTAATTTTGAAAGCTATATATTTTGATTTCTTTTTTTGTCAATGGAGCTCACAACAGTTTCAGATAGAATCAAATAGGCTAGACAATTGAGTCTCTAGTTCAATATATTGTATGGATAATACGCCACACCAAAGAATGTGAGTGTTTTTCACTTTGAAGTTAAATAAAAATACAATAGTAATAATATCTGTAAGTGAAAACAAGATGGATAACCAACAACGGATAAAAATTTATTCAGCTGTAGGTTTCTATATGCATACAACATGTTAATGTAGCTTCTACATTGAAATACAGCATTCCAAACCGCTCAAGGATATAAAGGTATTACTTTCACTAGGTTGGATTAACACGTAGCTGTAAGAATGATTATAAAACCACATCTATATGTAAGCTTATCAGCCTATAAACAGTATACAATGAAGACAAGTAGACCTGAATGAACTAGATGCTAATTATAGTTTCTTTGTCATTCCTATATTGTTGAATGGAGTTTCTGAGAGGAATGTAAGACTGATACTGCGTATATAAAGGTATCATGATTGACTACTAATTTGACCTTCGATATTATTGATTAGTGAATAGAGCTCTGGAGCATGTTGTAAATATTGGAGGCTGTTTCAAGACTATATGATTGATAAATTATGATGGAAAATTAAAAAACTCACCCATGTCTATTTGATTCTCTGTGAGCCTGTTGTGAGCTCCATTATTACAGAAGGAGATCAAAACATATAGCTTCAAAAAGCAACAAAAATAGTGGATATCATTCTCCTGATGAATAATGTTTAACTCCATACTTCAATATAATTGACAAACTGAATCTCTCTGGAATCTATATGGAGATCCTGGATCTCGGGATCATGGAAACCCTGATAAAAACTCCTTTAATAGGAAAAACTAGAAACTAGAGAACGAATCACTTGGAACCCTAGTAGATCTATGAAGACTAGTAGGAAAATCAACTTAACCTTGAAAACAGCACTTTAATATTATCTTGGGGGATCCCGAACAAGGTCAGTAGGCCTATAGTATTTAAAATGACGATTAACGACCTTTTTTGCGAGGCTCCCAATTAATCGGTGGGGAGGGGTTTTTTTAATGCCTCATTGGAATTGGGCACCCCTGCTTCAATGTTAAGAATGAATATTGTAAGATGTATTTGACAGTATTAACAGTATGCCTAATCATGAATTTGAGAACGCTTTCAAAACTAAGTAATTATAATAACAAGATGTGAGGAATTCCATTGAAATTCGCTAGAAAATCCTCAATTTGTAAATTTTTCCTATAATGTCATTGGCATGGAACAATATCACTATAGACTTATCATTTAAAGCCTTTTATATAAATTATTAAAACTGAATCAATAACATATAACTTTTCATAAAAAACTGGTTTTGTACAAATCAGCTCATCCAATACCGTACGTTTATTGATTGGAAAACTCACTATTTGCGGAATCGCAAGATTCCTCTCTCCAAAGGCCGAACACAGTTATTTTTAACAATAAATCATGTCATTTCCGAGAAATTCCGTGGAAATTGATTGTTCTGCATGATTTCTGCAAGTACTCCAGCAATGAGTAAATTGAAATTGAAATTGAAATGTAATAAGTTTTCTCCAAGATTCTAGGAGTTATCATTTTTGAGAAATCCAGTACCGGTATAGTATTATCTCAATTATTTTATTTCCACTAGAGGGCGGTCATTTTATGGTATTGGGAAAAACACTTCATGAATTTCTTGAAGATTTACTAAAATAAAGAATAATATTATTTCATATCATATGTCGCATTAAACAGGATATACGATCTACGGAGTCCATTATTGCACCTCATGAATTAAAATTATTGTATAAGTTATAGGAAGTAGGAGGAAGAGCTGAAGAAGGCGAATGAATTCGTATGATGGTTCAATAGGAAAGTCTAATTAATTCGAGGATAACTCCTGGCATTTTGATTTGAATCATGCGATGTTCAGGCGTGTGCTGTCAATTCTACCAATCGAAAATAACTATTAGAAAAATAATGTATGTATTATTCACTCATTATTCTTGTTAATAAATTATAAACTTCGTGTGATTACATTCCATGTAATCACGAACAGAATAGTTGTTTGGTGATTTTTCATTGTTAGCTTGTCAAAGCTATATCAGTCAATAATAATCAAGAATCACTATTGTTTTATCTCAATGGAAAAGTTGGGATTCTTTTGAGAATCATATCATTTGAAGATGAAATCATAACAACAAGTAGTATTCAGTATTCGGTTTATTATCATGTGATGCCTACATAAGCCCCATAAACTTGCGGGAGTTCAAGCTGAGTAGTAGGAGGTGATCAATTACGGATGAGAGATCAATGAAAGGTTTCTTGTGAGTTCCAAACTATTGGAATTTGATTTCGAAGGTTGAAGCTCCCATACGACAGTAGACAGAACTGAGCACTAGCAGACACCATTTCAACGTACGAGATGAGAGAACACGGTGATTATATAATTTGTGCGATTTTATATGTGAGGATAACAACTGCCTGTGAAACAAGGGTCTTCCAAGGGATGACCAGGGTCTCCCGGGAAACTTTTCAGAGATAGCTTTCCCAAAAAGGAATTTCATGCAATAAAGTTTACCGGGAGACCATGGTCCTAAATTGGCTCAAAGCTTTGTCAATCTTACAGAAATTTATAAATAAAACGAGCTGGTTTTCTGCGTTCTGCTAAATATATACATTATAATGTTTGTGTTTTATCCACTTTCATCATCTCCTTCTTTTTCTTTTATTGCGGATGATGCCCACATAAGTTTCCTGTTTGTGCGTGGGTAATGAAAAGTAAGTTTATGAATTGATGAGATGATCAAACATCCATGCTGTCGACGGGATTAGAACCCACGAACCAGGTGGTACTAGCAGACCAAAGTTTGTACAACGCTCCTTACCATTAGACCAGACCAACCCGGCCGGCAAATTGAGCTTGTGAGAGATTAGAATTAAATTAATATTATCTTTATAATATAAGTTATAAAGCTCCAATAGGAGCTTCACAGGTTCAACTTGAAAGGACATAGATAATTTCTAGTATTTATGGCCGATTTTTCTCAAGAACGTTCTCAGCCAAGTGAGGTTTGCATGACTGGTAAACAGCTACCCGTACATTGATCATTTCCATTGGTTACTAGACAACCAAAGCGTGCTTGACTGGGAGAATTGTTTATAAATACGGGCCGTGAAACGTTTCTAATAGGTATAGCACACACTATTGCATAATAGTCTCAGCTAATGACCTAATGTGGGTGACTTGTATGGCTTTTAACAGTCTAGCGCGTCAGTCGATTAATGTTTCCATTTTGATAGTCGTCAAGTAGAACAGCCTTCATTATAGGTCAAACACAACTGTCCACTCTATTGTCTTGTTGTCTTTTTGTGTGGCCTATTCTTGTAGCTTGCGCACTTTTTCTTAGATAGAGTTAACAACAGCATTGGCGTCAAATGCTTATCTCTCAAATAACAACTATATGATTTTCCTTCCGTAATTCCTTGGAGGACTTGCTTTGATTAATCTTTGTTTGATTATTCAATGGAAATTAATTCAATTCCAAGCTTAATATGATGTGATACTCTAGAGTTCTAGACCTATTTCTGCCTCATTCCTGTTACCTCTGACATTTCTGAGATTAAGGGTCGGATCTCCTATTTGTAAATTATTCCAAATAGATCACGATTAGGATCAAGCGGTAACAGGACGGAGATTTCCAAGGATTTCACGGGCATTCTAAGCTATTTCAAGAAACGTTGCATCTGTTTTGTGAGCAGTAGTAACGCCCATGTTATCCTAGACCGTCATACTGAGGATGGAACTTTTCCAATAATAGCTAATCACTTTTCCAATAATCTCACTTACACTGTTTCAGCCTATTGCCACACAATGAGGAGACTTTGGAAATAAGAAAATACTATAGCTCCTTATTACTCCGTAGTGCTATTACGTAGAAGCATATCTGAAAACCCGGAGTACAGAAGAAATACGTTTTTTACTTCGTGTCCGGCGAGTTATCCGGGAGAAACCGGGAGTTTCCCGTGTGAGTCACCAAACGCGTTCCTGAAAATCCGAGAAAATGTTTCGGGTCTCCTTCTGTAATTGCAGCTTTTGTCAACATTGCAGGTAAACATTTTGAGTTAGTTTTCACATAAAGTAGAGTATAAATCAACATCCATCTAGTTTTGAGTCAATGTAGATAGAGTAGACGACAAACTGGTACTTTTGTAACTGATAGTTGCAGAAAGTAGTCATAGAAATGATGTAGATAGAAGAAAGTGATGCAAATATTATGTAAGTCAATGTGATTGGAAAGTAGAAATGGAACATTCATAAGTCGAAATCTACGAAGAAGTTATAATAAAATAACATGAACAAAGAGAATCTTTGCATTTTCAAACGCCGAAACTGTCATATTCCTCAACAATTTTTATTTCGAAAAAGCCGTGTGGATCGTAAATGAATAAAATACAGAAAGATTACGACAAAATTTTCAAGATATTAAATAGGTATTCAATGTCTTTTGTTTTCACTTATTTATTTTTTATCTTTTAGACTTTCATGTCACATGTCATATTTTTTCAAGGTTATTTTAGTGAAAATGTTCTGAGAGATTTTAATCGTCTTTGTAAATGCATCATTTACTGGTATTTTTGATTTGTATGCATCTTGTCACTGTTGAGAAAAACGATTCCCAATACGTATTCACATCCCTTTTTATGAGTAACTATCGAATAGATAGAACTCATATAGAAAATAATTTATAAATGTCAGTTAATGTTTATTCATTGTAGCTCAATAAATTGATTCTCTTATTCATTATTTATAATTTTGTTGTTTTATCTTTCAAAATAATTATCAATTCTAATACAAAATAAATTTCTTTTTTCGAGTACCTAATGAATTAGAATTTATAGAAATAGTCAGATTTGAATGATTTTATTCATTTATAATATTCTTAGTGAACTCTTTTGATAAAAACAGAACGAAAAAATCATTGAAAGACAGTCTCAGTTTCAAAAAGTCTCATAAGAATACCGCAAGTTTTATCTGATTGTTTATGTTTGCGAGTAGGCTTGCTGTGATTTCTTGAAATCAGTTTCATGTACCATTCATGTTTCTTCATCTTCATGAAAAAAGCTGTCATTCAGGTCTAATAATGCACATGGATCTGTTCTTAATGAACAGCATTCAAAAAATCAAATACAAATTGCAAGCTGCTTTCAATTAATGAAAAAAACTAGTTAATTCCTCTGTTTTATGTTCCAATCATTCATTCCTCCATTCTTGTGATTTTAATTGGAATTGTGATGTGCATGAATAATGAATGATCGTCATTTTTATTGATATAAGCTCATATGATTGAATATTTCTTGAGAATTGAGAAAATCCGTAGATTATAACTCTTGAATAACGACAAACTCGTTTTCACCCAATGTACTCTGCATAATACAGGATACTAAGCTATACTCAATATACACCCAGCAATATTCATAATTCATAGAAACACAAAATAATGAATTTCTATCTCTATCTATAATGTCTTCAGAATAACATTCATCTTTAGAGATTTTTTAAAACAATAATTCCAGTTATCTATGAAATAATGGGCCTATTTTACTCACATTAAATTTTCACACAATAGATATTATTTATTCGTACCTCACAGGTCAAATTGAAACAATAAGCTCATACAGAGATTATTTTCTTTATAACGTCTCTACAAAGTATTACAACAATATTAATTTGTTTAAAACCCATGAAAATTGAGTGAAAGATGTGTCATTTTCATTATATGTAACCACAAGATAACAATAAACTCCATAAAATGAGAATAATGATGACACGTCTTTTTCATGCGTTTGCCTAGTTTTTTCAGACCAAACGAAATATATAAAATGAAATCCCTCCAGGTGGCTGAAATTTCATGAAGCTGGATGCTCACTTCTAGTTCACAAGAAAATACCATGCAAGCAAACATTAATTTTTTAATCCATGAGAACAATCTTAATAATTTCTTGCAAGCCTTATCAATAACTTTTCTTTTTATTTTTATATATCTATATTGTTTCAAATAGTTGTCTACTGATCAAATACCTACGGTGTATTAAAAATATACAATCTCACATTCAACTTGAGCTATTACTTGAAATTTCATTCAATATCCTATTATAAAAAATATTGAGTATCCTAGGAAATGAATTAGAATGATTCACTATATTATTTTTTATTATCATAATAATATTATATCATTTACTATTTTGAAAGTATTCTCATCATCATTAGTTCAATGTGTTTTCAATGCATGTTATTTTTCTGGTAACAGAGATTTGGTAAAACATTCCTCTTTCTTCACTATTCAATAGGACTACTGTGAGAGCGAGCACAAATGAAGATACTGTGCTATCTGAAGTTTGAGGGTAAAAAGTGATTCCCACTTAAATAACCTTAAGCAAGCAATTACAAAACTCCAAGTACATGCATTGGAAAAATCGAAAAATGAAGAACTGTTAAGCACTAGAAACTCACTTTCAATCCATTGGAACTATAACAACTGTTCGTCACCATAATGGCACAATACTCCACACAAATAACACAAAATTTGTAAGTCTATCACATCAATAATCAATTTATTTACTCGCGTTTCGAAGCAACAACGGATTTATTTATTAGATACAATAGTTTTCTATGTAAAAACGTCTAATCCCTACCTATTATTCGGTTTACATCACCAGCAGTGATGTCAATCCCAACACTAATAAACTTACACACTCATTAACACGAACTGTAGCTATTTATGGAGCCACCAATCATTTAGGCTGTAAGTGACATTCAGAATCAGTATTTGTTACTCCGCAGAGTTGATGACATTAACGGTTTACATGTGGTCGGACACATGTTACGTTACAATGCGGCTGACGATTTGCTACTGAACAACAACTCAAGTTTAGTAGAAACGAAAGATTCAAAAAGTACGCTCGTTTAAAGTTGTTGGTACCACTCGATGGCAGGTCTACCAACCTGAACGTTCGATAGAGCTAAATTACCAGAAGAAGGCTGGTTTCATACACAATGCAACCGAAAACTATTATCTCTATAGAGATATTATTACACTCATACCAAATATACATATATGAGCTTTTACCAAAGACAATATAATTAGAATAGCTTAGCTGTATCTGTATTATGATAAAAGTGACTGGGTTGGAGTCTTGCTTCGATATATAGAGGGAGAAAATTATATCATCCACATAATGTTACACAGAATAAAATTTTCACATGTATTCACAGTATAAAAGTAACTACAGGCTCTGTGGATTTATATGGCTTGTTTAAAAGCACTGGCAGAGAAGACTACTGTAATGCTGTATTCGGTTGCACTGGGCTACTTCACCAGCATAAAATTAATGAAAAGTACTCCATTCTATCTTAAATTACCTTCCCAAGAAACTTGTTGATGAAAGGATAGGATTGAAATAATTATGGAATCTTCTGTAAAATATGTCTCAAACTTAAAACCGAAGATAAAAGGAGAATATTACTGCAACTCGAAATTTCAATGTTATAAAAAAGTGATGCTCTTGTCACTTTTGCCTTAGGATGCTCTCCACACAAGCGAAACAATGTTCATGATATAACTAGTTTGAATAATATGAATTATCTGTATTTCTTCTAGTAAGAGTAGATCGAATTCGAATTTCAATCCCATAGGCTCAGGAATATACCTAGATAAGCGATATAACTCGTGCAAGAGTAACTGTAGAGTCATTACAAAATCTGTGAATCATTCAACCACGTTTTGGGATTGGAATATTGCTTCATCATCTTGAGAGAGTAAAAAAAATCAAATTGTAGATTGATGGTTATTATTCCATGCCATGTCTCAAAAACCTATTGCATTTGGCATTACTCACTTATAAACTATATATACTTTTGTAAGTAAACATATTTACGTAAAAGGAAACATAAAATAAACAGCTCCAGTAGTCTCCTAAGAATAAACTAATAAGAACTATAATAAGAAAAGGTAGGAAGAGGAAGAAAATGAGTGAAAGGCGAATAAGCAGCAGCAGGTAGAAAGTGGAAGGAGTCAGTGACTCAAGAGACTCCTCAATATTTCTCAGCCTTCAAAAATGCTCAACTGTATTGAATGAACTCTGTCAATAAACAATTCTCAATCATCAAAAAGCAGAGAGTGTGTGAGAGAGAAGAATATGAGTGATTGACAAAAATGTTCTAAGAGTAAGCAATGACTTTGTATTATCATTTGCACGACAACTCGTCATTGACATTGTCAAAAATTATACAAAGAGAATAAATAATCACTTACCGTACTATACATGTTGAAAATAAAGAGTGCAACCTACTCAGTATCCCTCACTGATGAAACTTTCTCGAGAGATCATTTAGTATGAATAAAATATTATGAGACAGCTGAATCAAGAATGACTTGTTCAAATACAGTACCTGTAATTGAACACCTAATATTTTAAATCCTAGATGTGAAATCATGTCTTGTTGTTTCCACTCACAAACTATTTCATACTCTGCTCTTTGATTAATCAAGGATGAATAAGAAGAATAATCAATGTGATACATAGAGCACGTGGAGAAAAAAAATGAAAAAAAAAAATGGATCAGAGAGAGTAAAACAGTGATAGGTGATTTTCAAGGGATTTTAATGTACACCTTGATGGCAATGTAAGATTTGATAGCTCACTGATTATTAATTAGAACAATTTTCTTTCTCAGTCATCACTATTCTTCCATCATAGATTACCAAGTAGGCTGCGGTTCTTTGTTCTTCTCTATAGAATGTATTGTTCCACTCGTTTTTGTTTTTTCTTATTGCGTTCTTTATGAAATTCTTTTCAAGTTCTTCATAAAGTACTATACTGTATACTCAAACAATTTTATAAAGGTTTTTATTGTACTACCAAATCATGTATAAAATCTCTTAATGAAATATATGAATTAAGAATTTTTAACACATTTCAAGGTATTTCTCAAATATGAATGGAATCTTTAACATATAACATAATATAATATCTTATAAAATTTGCCTATCGTCAACTAACTATAACATTCTAGTTTGCAGTGTAACAGACACTGTGTGTTTATGAATTTACAAGTTTGTATAGGATAATGCCGTACCTTATTCACGCATCTGTACAGACTGATTATATAACATTCAATAATATTTCATTAAAGAGGTGGTGACACCTATAACAATGCTTGAAAACTCAATTACAGCTGGGTCTCAACAGTGCTCAACAATGGAAATATTTCCAAATATTATCAACGATCTTCATCTCATAATTATTGTAATCATGCGAAGCAATCAAGAGTTCAAGAAGCAGAATGAAATGTGTAACTATTGCACAGACTATTAAAGCAATCGGAATGCGCGATATTACATTTGGCCTTGTGATAGAAATGTTACATCACTTTTTGTCAAATACAGGTATTTACCGTACCGTAGCCTACTCGATAATATTCCATGCTTTTGAACCAACAATCAATGAACTACATTGAATTATTAATCGAGATTTGTATATGGTAGTAAAGTATAGGGACAGTGTTGGTTTTTCAAAACAAATCCATAGGTAGCTGCTAACTACATATTCAACAGCTATGCAATAATTGATTCAACATTTCTCTACGTGAACGTATTTTTGGACATGAGAATATTGTCTGTAGCTGGAATATTCTACTATACTTTGTTTTATGCTATCAGTTTCTCGAAATTTAAGATTTGACCAATGCTTTAAAGATTGGAAATATTGTGAGAGCAAATTTCTGTTGCTTACTATTTTCCTCAATAACTTTACTTTTTGGATTTTTCATCATTGTTACAAATTCACATGTTTTAAAACAGAAAACTTTAAACAAAACTTCTACTATATGAAAACTGAACCATATATAGAAAACTTTCTGAGTTTTTTTGTTAGTGCTCAGCCTGCTATTCTTCTCCTCCTACTACGCTTATAATTAATAATACGCTTTTGGAAAAACAAGTTTATGATACTGTAGATTGTCACTAAAGTGTGGCGTGTAGCGTTGAGTAGAATTTGAAGGCGCAAACTTGACTATGATTACTGATCATTTGATTGATTTTTCGAATTGATCATTTTGTATTTCACTGAATTACTCAGAAATATCACTTTTCTCTGCAGAAACATCACTACAGTGAGACACAGAGTTCAACAGTCAGTCTACTCCATTCAACAATGTGTTTTAAATTTTGTTGGACTTCAACTTATTGGTTTTCCAATGTCATGAAATTTCTAATTCCATCGGTAAATAAAATAATGCTTGGTTATTTGACTCCACAATCTGGAAATGCATTGAGAAAGTTTTACAAAAACATGGAGTTTTGATAAGATCATCACAAAAGTGATGAGCTTGAATAGAATTCAATTTGGAATAAGTGATACATTACTATTGGAGTTTCGAATTGAGTTGAATGATATAAAGGCTATGTCGTCACTGAGACTCATGGATATAGCGTTTCAGAGAATTAAAACTGTATTATTCCATCAAGTTCAAGCTTCGAGCTAATGATAAACCTCCCTCAATGATATTTTGAAAATAATATTGATAATTGAAATTAACGCCTGTTCATTAGTTCAATTAATCGACTACTGAAAAGTCAACACTTGATTTATTAAAAATTGATTTACATTACACAATGATTGGTTTCATAGTTATTGGTTCAACATTATTATTGTATAGTCTATCAATTTGGGAAAAATACGAATAGAAAATAAGTGAATATTGAGTATTCCAGTTGAATGTCCACCCTGCTGTTCCTTCTTCCCCACCAACCGTTGATTACTGCAAGTATAGTAATTGTTATAATTCTTCTCATTTTGTCAGTGGAGATATACAAATTTCACTCTGTATTTAGGTCAGAAGTCCTTCCCCGAATAGGCTTATGAAAACACATCAAAGTAGCACTGATAATATATCTTTTATCTGCAAGGTATTTTTGGATCGGTTAATTAATTTGAATAGCATCAATAATATTTTAGACTCATCTTCATAACAGTATCAAGTGCTGAATAAGTGTTGGAACTAGAATGATCTTCTGCCCCTTCAATTATGTTTGATACTGTTGTTTGTCATTGACGTGTGGCGTGTAGCGTTGAGCACAATTTGAAGGCGCCAGCTTGACTATGATGACACGTGACACCAACTGGAAACATTACTTTGAAGAGTCGGATGGAGAAAAACCCTAACTAGTGAGCCACTGGCTAGAGAACTCGCTCCAAATAATGCAGTGAGAGCTCGCTAACGCTCGTTCAAACAATTTTCGGTGGCGCAATAGATTTCTCTGTAAAAGCTCATGCAATTCTGAGCTAAATTTCCAAAAATATATAGTGATTGAATGTGATTTTCATGCCATGCCAATGATTTCGGTGACGGTGAACCAGAACATTAATTTAACTGTATAGCAATATTGATTTAGAAGCTTTCCGGCATTTTATCGGCCGAATCAGATACCAACATTTTCATTCGTGCAATTCCATTCAGATATTATAAAGATCATACAAAATACAATACATTTCTCTCGAATTCAGCTTTTTTGAATAGAATATATCTGCATAATATGAGGAGCTATCCTCAGTGTGTTTGCCACTCAACCGGAAATGTACGAGTGTGACGGGTCATACAACACCAGGAATAGGGAGATGCTGAGAGACTGGACTCTCACAGAACACCATTTTTCAAAGCAAGATGCTAACACATGGCAAAAAGATTAATGATCTTCCAATAGAAATTTGTGCGCTGGATGATTATGTCAGCAATTTAGAAAGAGGTTGAAGTTGTGGTTGATTGTGAAATGTTACTGTGACATTGGTGAATACCGTACATGATTTCCAACTTTAATTTATTCTTGCTGTGACATGAACTATTCTATTCAGAATTCAATGACATGTAAATATGTATGTGATTTGTTACAATATTTTATTTTGTACAATGCATGCATTTATCAAATAATAAGAAATGGAATCCTGTTTTACTTTAATCCATTTCTGCCAGTAGGCTATTCCTGATCGCAGAGGATTCAAAAAATACTCTCAGCTTTGTTTCTAAACTCGAATGAGAGAATGAGTGTGGCTTGATTCATCTATGACGTACAGTACTGGGAGTTCACTCTTTATTTCGTCATTATTCAGCCAATCTCTCCTGCTAGACCGTTGTCTGGTCTGAATTTAGAATTGAAGGAAGAACTGGAAATTTTTATGACCGTTATTTGGATAAATAATAGGCTATTGAGAGTCCTTGTAGGCGTAATATCACGTTCGATAGCTTTGATTAGAAAGAGACGCGAGTTTTTGTAATCCAGTCATCCAATCAGAGGCTGGAAAATGAATTCAATCGTGTTGAGTGTCTCGATAGACTATGTGTTTCACATTCAGTAGAATGTAGCAGAACGTAGAAGGTAGAAAAAGTGTAAGGTTTTACTTTATGCGACCAAGAATTTTTCTTCACCTTTTATTTTTGAGAGTATCCTATACTATTTGATTTACTTTTTTTGGTTTCATTCTGTTTAACGCTAAAATTCGTTATCTGGATTCAACTCGTCTCGACATTTACTAGATTTCTAGATTTAGATAAACTGGATTCATTTTAAAGTTGTATAAGAACCAACCGTATTCCTATCATGATCATGTTACAGAATAAGTTTCAATCTTCTTTCAAAGTTCAAAGAATATTTTGCAATAAGCAATCGTGGTTCATCTTAAAAGGCTGTAAAGCTCTGCTTTCTGTCTACTCGGCAACAAAAGAACATGATAACATTTCACGATGGGCGAGAGAAAAAGGTATGTAGAGCTTCTTGTGAATAATATGTTATTAATTTTGCAATGAAATAGAATCATTGTGTCAACCGTTACTGTCGTTCATCAGAAACCTCAAATCAATAATACATAGCATGAACCCAATTTGAAATTCACCAGGATCGTTGGCTTCATGTTTAAATGTTTGAATGTTCGAATGTTTAAATGTTCAAATGTTTAAATGTTCATATGTTTATATGTTTATATGTTTATATGTTTATATGTTTATATGTTTTATGTTTATATGTTTATATGTTTATATGTTTATATGTTTATATGTTTATATGTTTATATGTTATATGTTTAATGTTTATATGTTTATATGTTTATATGTTTATATGTTTATATGTTTATATGTTTATATGTTTATATGTTTATATGTTTATATGTTTATATGTTTATATGTTTATATGTTTATATGTTTATAGTTTATATGTTTATATGTTTATATGTTTATATGTTTATATGTTTATATGTTTATATGTTTATATGTTTATATGTTATATGTTTATATGTTTATATGTTTATATGTTTATATGTTTATATGTTTATATGTTTATATGTTTATATGTTTATATGTTTATATGTTTATATGTTTATATGGTATATGTTTATATGTTTATATGTTTATATGTTTATATGTGCGCATTCACAGCGAAAAACGGTAATAGATTTTCATAAAATTTGACATGCATGTTCCTTTTTTAATTGCGCGTCGACGTATACTCAATGTTTTTCGGAAATTTTGCATTTCAATGATAATGTAAAAGGAAATAGGAGTCCCCTTCATACGCCAAAATATTACTGTAAAAATCAGACTATAGAATCATTTATCATAAATCAGCTGTCTAGTGGACTATAATAATATACTACCCGTTCAAAAACATCGAGCATCTTGAAAATGTATCTTTCCATCAACGTTAGTAGACAGTTGCAGCCAGACCTGATAACAGCGCTCACACTCACATTCCGGGATGACACGTCACGGTACGATAGGACAGAAAGCTGTATGTTTATTTAGGAGTTTTTCTAGACATTTGAAACTGATGAATTATTCATTTAATTATTTTTGAGAGAACATAACAACGTAATGTAACTTACTCAGCGCGAGGTCTACTGTTCACAGAGCTACTAGTATAATTTGATAGATGTGAAGTGCCAGTTTCTTTGTGATTTAGTATGACTGTACAACGGAATCTTTTAACAGTAAAAAGAATACAATTCTCTAAAATGATCGTGTTTATATTTCTCAGCTGGCTATACGTTATCTTATGAATTTCAGGGATGCGATATTTTGATTTTTCACATCCTCACTAGCTCAATTTCTTTTTTACTATCCACAGCTGTTTCAGCCAAGGACGAATTATCCTTTTAATGTCGTTCAGCGAGTTTTCCCAAGGAGGAGACCTAGTACAATCGAATTCTTATATCATAAACCTTCTATGTTCCAAATTTCATGAAAATTGTTGTCTTGTTTTCGAGATTCGTTGAACATAAATATATACCCATATAACCACATAACCAGATAACCATATAAATATATATATATACATATATACAGAAATTGCTCGCTTAATATAATAGGATTTAATGCACAAAAATGTCGCCACAGAATATAATGTAAAATAAAATAACCTACAATGAAAAGGCTAGTTATTGTAATTCCTTGATATGAGAATCATGGGAATACGAGTATCAAGTCACTTACACTCACAGTGAACTGATTTCAGTATTCATTAACAGTAAATCCATCACAGTATTTTATTTACTTTCTTTGAAATTAAAGAATTCAAAAGAATTCATCTTATTATATCATAATATATCCGAATATATTTTGTGGAATATGATCATTCTTGATGAAGTGAGATTATAATAGTCTAAAATATTTTGAATAGGTGCAGCAGATAAAATAAATGAAAATCGTTCTCTGGCAAGAAGAGAAGAGAATAAAGCACCAAGAAGAGTGTCCACCGAAAAGGTTTGTTGATAATTTGTAAAATTTATACAATGTTGATATTTTAATAGTTGATAGTCTATGTGTGAATCTTTCATTCTTTAAGTTGTCTCCAAATTTAAGGAAGATTGGAAAAAAATCGCAGATGACTCTTCATCAGAACATGAAAGTTTATATACATATACATAAACATTTTTATTCATAGAATCATTTATAAGGTGCGCCAGAGAAACTGACTTATTTGAAAAAAGTCCATGCCTTGAATTGGTCGTGTAGAGGGGCAGGAGGGAGCGCATCTGGAGGGGGAAGTTCGTAAATTTATCCTCCCTCAAGTAAATAGCCATCATGTTCCGGTCTAGAGACCAGCGGGCCTTCGCAGTTGAGAGCTTCTTTTCTAATGGACGATCACCTTCCGCGCTCGATTCGAAATTCCTCCCCACAGACTCGATCCTGGCCATAATTCGATTCTGTCGTGGGTTAACTCATTTCAGGAGTGTAGAAGTGTCGTTAAACCCAGAAATGGACTTCAAGGAACCATAAGAACTCCAGAAAATATCGAAAGAGTGAGGCAGTCAGCTGTGCGTTCTCCCCGGCGTTCGGCTCGCAAACACGCAGCTGCTATGGCTATTTCTGACTCCACTGTTCGACGATTTTTTTATGAAGACCTTCAACTTCATCTCTTTAAATTGGCTGTTGTTCAAGAATTGACTTAACACGATTTTGTTGCCCGCAAAAATGCATGTGATATGCTGATTGACAATAACCTGCCTGAAGACGCGGTGATTTGACAAGGCTCATTTCCACATGCGTTTCTTCAATGGGATTTTTTATGAGGGTTTGAAATCCCTGGTTTATGTCGATCGACCACGGACCATAGCACACCTCAAGAACAACATTCGCGAAGCCGTTGTCAACATACCGATTAATATACTGCAACGACATTTCAAAAATCGACTTTGTCAGTGTATGCGCAATGGGGGTCGACATTGGTCTGATGTCATTTTCAAGACTGCATGAGAAAAATTGACTTATAAGAAAAAGATTGAAACAATATCTAAAGTACTTTTGTTTTTATTGACCTTTCTAATAAGTAAGTTTCTCTGGCACACCTTGTGCTTAGGCAACCCAGGTACCCTAAAGTGCTATTGAAGAGATAACATTCATTTTGTAAATATTATTAATTACCTCATCATTCAAGAGAGAAAAAGTAACTTTTTCTACCAAATTCATTCCTTATCCATCTATTAACCGATCTTATTCCCATCAACCACTACCGCTAATAATCTTAGAGCTCATCAAGTACCTAATTTGTAGAGCGAACCTTCATTTTATTCTATAAAATCAATACTCTCGTGAATTGTGTAAAATTATAATAAATCAGTCGGTATTACTATATTTGGAAGGCTCCTCTTCAATTGGATTATCGCTTACAAAGTATCAGTATTATCACATCCACATGTCATAACATTATCTCATAACACTATTGAGTTCTTCTTTGAGAATCAATTAATCATTCCGCCAACCTTCCATTCCTTCTATTATGAAAATATTTTCGAGCTTGTTCATCTTGTATTCAAACTCTTATTATCGATAACCAATGAAGTTGAAATGCTAGTGGTATTAGATAATTCCCATGTTTCTAATAAATTAATACAATTTAGTAAAGTTTTAAAAGTGTAGTACATTTCTGAAGTTTTGTAGTACATCTACATATTCTCTTATATAGACTGTACTGTAGATTCAATTCTGCAACAGTTTTTACTGTTTATTATTCTGAAAATGAATTTCCATATTATATAGAAATGTTTTCTATAACTCTAATAACAATGACGTTTCAGTTGCAGCTTATTCTTACCAATGAGGGTAATGAAGTTTTTGGGCCGATTCAGATTGAACATCTGATGAAAGTGCCTCATTCTGGACCAAGAATAAGGACAGATTACAGAAAATCTTCCTCTCCCTATAATGACAGAGCAATTTCAAATGATCGCGAAGAGTTGGCTCAAAAATTTTGCCAGTCCAAACAGGTAAATTTTTGTAGACAAGCTTTCTTCAATGATAAAGAAATACGGTATGAGATGGAATTCTCATCACTTATTCGCTCCATGTGGAAATATAATGAGAATAATTTCCTCCATATAAGACAACCTTCCTCTATTCAAGATTTTCTCCACATCCTATTATATCAAGCGAGCAATTTCTGTATGTCTGATTATATTTTTATATCTGGTTATTTTTATATCTGGCTATTTATGTTCAACGGATCTCGAAAACGGCTCTAACGATTTTCACGAAATTTGGAACAGTAAATTTATGATATAAAATTTCGATTGCACTATCATTGTCTCATCCCTGGGAAAACTCGCTGATGGACATTAAAAGGATAATTCATCCTTAGAAGTACAGATGATAATTTCGTCTTCTGTCAATAACAGAAGATGCGTGTGCCTGTGTGGGAGATCAGCTGTGTAATCATTCAATCAGCTTACCGTATCTCGCAAGAAATTATTGTCTAGAAACTTTATCAAAATAATCTGATTTGTTGACATGACATGGTTTATTACTCTTAATTAGAGTATAAATAATATTCGAAGGTAATCATTATTTCACAGTTTTAAGTGATCAGTGAGTGTTATTTTGTTAGGCTGAAGTGTACGTCCAGTGCCAACATACCTGTCATAAAATTTTTGGTTGGGATCGATTTAGTATGTTATTTTGAGCACTAAATCAGAAAAATTAAACGGCGGTCACTATTGTTTTTAAAATAAACTAAGTTCAAAGTAGCACAACATTACATGCATTTAACCTATAAGTAGCAACCATAAGTAGCTAAGGTTAGGAAAAGCTTTAGGTTAGGAAAAGCTTTAGGTTAGGAAAAGCTTTTGGTTAGAGAAACTCAGATTAGGAATATCATAATTTGATGATTTCAATAATCAAAATGGCTGCTACTCATAGGCTGAATGCATGTAAAATTGTGCTACTTTGAACTTAGTTTATTTTAAAAACAATAGTGACGCCGTTTAATTTTTGTGATTTTGTGCTCAAAATAACATAGGTACTAAATCGATCCCCAACCAAAAATTTGATGACAGGTATGTTGGTACTGGACGTGCACTTACACCTTTTGTTATTCAATTTTGTTTGTAAACAATCTAAATTATAACTTTTCTGTTTTCAAATATTTTGACTGAAAATTGGACCTGAATTCAAGTGTATGAAACATAACCTACTTTTTAGACCATTTATAGTGTATTTAAATCAAAATTCGGGGAAGAAACAGTTTTGAGCTGTGCCTGTTTGTCTTTCCCCAATCATTTTGAAGAACTGTGTTCTGTTTATCAAATCAAATCAAATAGCTTTTTATTCACAAAACATAATACAAATTTATAAAATTCATTTACACATTTAACAGTGAATACTCTCCACAAAGACTTGAGTCTGTGAGTGGAGAGTGAGTTCTTTCAAGTTGAGATTATGTTCTCATGTTTTGTACATATTATAATTGAAACTATTGTAATTGAATATACTAACACTCATCAGCAAATCAAGAATATAAATTGCACACAATGAAATTCCATACTGGTAATAAGTATATACAGACAAATATATATACATAGTACATATATTTAGAATCAATTATGTTTTTGACAGTGTAGAAATATAATTAATTAATACAGAGAATCGGCATCGCTATTCTTCTATCTTTATCCACTGCCATTATAATGTGGACCTCACTATAGCTGATGTTAAAGGCTATACTTAATCATTATAAATGGCAAATTCACTATGAGATCAAGTTCTGAATAAGAAGGCGGATTGAATCAGTTGCTCTGCAGCATCCCTGCCAATTTCTAATAGCCATCTACTCAAATGTTGCTTGTAGGTGTTAATACTGTAATTTTCAGACTGTTTTAAATGATTGGGAACGTTTCTATATAATATATGACAGATGTATTCACTATTATTTTTAAAGCAGTTATGTAGGAGTCGGGGATGAGCAATACCAAAGTTAATTAGATTTCTTGTATTATGAGTATGAGCTAAATTATTGAAAATGAAGTGTTTAGTATCAATAAATGAGTAACGAGCAAAGCTCGGTGCCCCGATATTATATTATTATACATGAGACAACAGATCACTTTATAAGATTATTTGACATTATTGAAGAGTATATAATTATTATGATTTGACTGGTTGAAAGTTGAAAAATCAGATTGGTAAAGTTATTTTGTTATATTGTTCTACACACTATATCTTTTGTTACTTCCCACACTTTTATGAATAACTGTTTCTATTTAATTATTGATATTTTTCAGACAATACCTCATTATTACTTGACCATGGACATTAATGCTGAAAAACTTATAAATTTGAGGAAGGAAATGAATGCCAATCTCCAAGAAGGAAATATCAAACTGAGCATTAATGATTTTATAATAAAAGCCACAGCATTGACTTGCCTGCAAGTGCCTGAAGCGAACAGTGTTTGGATGGATACATTTATTAGACAGTAAGTTTCCATACAGCATTTCCATTTCAAAATAGTAAATTATTATGTAGGCTACTTGTTGGCCCGGCGAACCTCGTACCTTCAAAAAGGCAATGTATCTCATGTCATACTTGACTTTATTTGGTGAATCATTAAATTTATCTGACAATCAATATTTCCATTTACATCTAAATACGGACTTCCTATGTGCTTAGTCATGCAGCACTCATTATACCGAAAACATATTTTTCTCAATCTATTGGTAGACAATCAATCTACGAGTAAAGTGTTCAATTAAAAAAAATAGATAGGTTGAGTCAGTGTTTCAAAGATTGCGTTCATAGTTGCCGATTGCCAATATATGGTCCAAGGAATATGCGATATACGATGAATCACACAGAATTCCTTATTCTTTCCATCTTCCACTTTAGGATGGATATCAGCTACGCTGAATGAAAAAATGGAAATTATTCTGTCATTCTTCAGTAATTAATGATGCAATATGAACAACTCTCTTTCATGAGGTGAATCATTTTTCTCCAACATTTTCCAGTTTCTCAATGAAAGGAAACTGATAATTTTGTATAGGTCTTCTATCTACAGCTTGTACCAATCAACTACACTTCAACCCCAAACTACCGTATTAAGCACGGGTGACCTTTTTATTACAGCCGATAACTTTAGATGCTAAATCATATTATCACAGCATGATCTTGAATCATGATCATCTTCCCGTTCTACTTTAGGCCCTTGGCCAGCAAGTACGAAAACATAGGTTTGTAGAATAGATTAATTGATTATTATTATTAGCCTCCCTATTAATATTTCTGGACAGAAATCATCCCCAATATTCACACAACATATTCCCAAAGTTTCATGCCGTTCTGTCAAGTCTAGAATGAACAAACATACATACAAACAAACACACAAACAGCAATTAAATTTAATATTTTAAATTAAAATAGATAAACTTCTCAACTAAAATCAATAATCAGCTTATAACAAGATGCGTTCTCAATAGAAAATCTTGTAATTATGTGCAAGCTTGGGCCTTGAGTGAATGAGGACATGTAGTGTTCATTTCTCAGATAATGTAATGTTTCCAGGTACAATACAGTGGACGTAAGCTTTATTGTCAGTAGTAAATCTGGTCTCACAATACCAACTATTTTTGAAGCAGACTCCAAAAGCTTAGCTGACATCAGTTCGGGTATCAGATCACTTACCCAAAAAGCCAAAGCAGGGAAGCTGCAGTCGGATTTCAAGGTCACAAATTTTTAATTATTATTTAACGAAAATCCTAAATAAATGCTGTAAATCAACCCGAAGACTTCTGCTACTGCAGACATTAACAACAGGGTTAACAGCTAGATGGAAATTCAATGAGAACTACTATCCAAAAATTATTTGCCAGCCCGGGAATCGAACCCGGTACCTCCCAATTGCTAGTCAGGAATGCTTACCCTTACACCAAACTGACAATCTCTGGATAGCAGCGCTCATTTTATACGAAGCCATAGCGGCCACAAATTTTAAGTATTGAAAGTGTCAAACCCTTTGCTACGATTATTTCATAATTTATTATAATCAAACGAAAATCCCAATCAAATGCTGTTAATCACACCGAAAACTGTTGCTATTGCAAATATTGACAACAGGGTAAACAGCTAGATGAAAATTCGATGAGCGCTATACTATTCAAAAATTATTTGTCAGCCCGGGAAATAGATTTGTCAGTCCTAGATTTCCATCTAGCTGTTTAACCTGTTGTCAATATTTGCAGAAGTCTTCGGAGTGATTTACAGCATTTAATTGGGATTTTCGTTTAAAAATAATTATTCACTATTTAGTATTTGAACAAATGCAATTTCCAATTTACTTCCATCTGTAGATTATTTCATCTTGACAGCGTTTAGCGGACAAGTTAAAAATCTCTGGACCTGACTACTGCCGCTTTTCGATTTTTTTTTCAAGTCGAAGATTTGTCCTACGATACATATTCACCGCAAATATGGTTTTTCTCGGTACTGTATTTAAGTCTCTTACATCAGGACCTCCTATATACTACCGGACTTGAGCCTAGAAAAAATGGCCGCCGTACGTGGTGTTCTTATAGAAATTCCTACTGATAAAAAATCACTAATCAGCTGTTAGAGAGCGTCTCAGTTTGTCGAAATCTCAGTTCGTCTAATTTCCGTTTAGAATATCAATGCCAGCCACCACCTTCGGCGGCCATTTTTTTTTTGTAGGCGCAGGTCCGGTATATTATAGGAAGTCCTGCCTGCTTGCATCCGAATTCATTGACATTGGAAAATCATTGGTTCATGATTTTACTCTCCATATGTTTTTATATAGGATTTTTCCCAAATTATTTGAAATCACTCAACCAAAATTCTCTATTTGATTATTCCATTCGAATTATTCTAGATTACTTCCTACATATTTACTTCAATACACGATTGGATTTGAAGAAGTTTGATTGTCAAGTCGACTTATTCCTATAGATTATATATTTTCTATGAAGTTGCTATCTACTTCCGAATCACCCCAATTTAGAGAGTTTGTTATTGTAGGGTTATTTCAACATTGAGATGGATATGAATTAGACCTACTTTAATTAATTTTTTCTTCGTGATTTTCAGGAAGGTACAATAACTGTATCAAATCTGGGAATGATGGGTATTAAACAATTCAGCGCGTTCATAAATCCATCTCAGTCGTGTATACTCGCCGTTGGTGGACTTGAGAAGCAACTTATTCCTACCCATGATGGAGGGTGAGTTTGCTGCCCTTATCAATTAGCCCTAACTTTACGAAGAATGAAGGTAGTCATTCTATTCTATCAATCAGCATCAATGTTGTACAGTTCACTGTAGATTTAACTACTCTTGTAAGTAGCATGATTAGCTATTTTGTTAGTTTCATTGTCGATGGAAAATAATAGTCCAGTCAACGAAAGATTATAGAGAGAAAAGTTTGGAACACAATTTGATCTCGCAGCTCTTTTAAAAATGTTTAGGGGGTAAATATATCAAAAGTCCTCAGCACTTACTCACTGTCATAAAGAGGTGAGGGTAAATTGAAAGTACCATTTTCTGGTTTTACACATAACTTATATCTCGAACAATATGAGAGTTTTACGGATATTTTTACTCAATGAAAAATTGAAGCTCACGAATTTCCCTACAAGTTTTATTCGTAACATTTTGAAAAAACCTTTTCCCTACGATTTTTTTCATTTTTGGCCTTATAACTTCTCAACGATGAATTGGAGAAGTATGTTCTAAAGATGAGCTTATAGAACATTAGATTCTCTTCAATTTGATGTCACAATTTTCAATTATCATACGCATCATACCTGAGAAATCAAGGAAAAATGTATCACTCGAAATATTCATTCTATTCTACTTTTATAAACATTTGTGTCAGCAGTGGTCCTTAAGATGTCATGTAGGCTATAGACATTTGCTAAAAAAAGTTGTTAATCATCAGTTTAAAGGTGTGAACTTGATTGATCGAGTGCTGAATCGGTTTATGGAATAGAAGATGGATTTCATAGATGGTTGAACTTAGAACGAAATTGTTAAGGTACCGGTATTCAATTATATAGACATTAATTATGTAGAATGTTTTTGATCATTACAAAGCTATATTCCAAATTGACTGAGCACACTAATAATTATCACAAAAAAAACAACCCTTGAAATTCTGATTCCTTAACTTTGGGTGAATTTCGGTTTATCAGGTCCCTAAACATACGAATCACGTACTTCTTTTGACTACAATGGCTTGTATAGTCACTGTTACCATAAATAAAACTCCAAACATTAGATGAGGTAGATTCCTCACATTTGTCGAGCAATTTCCTTACATTGTCAAATGATCTATGATTTATCAGGTCAAGAGCAGCAGATTTAATGAGCGTTACTCTCAGCTGCGACCAGCGCACCGTGGATGGTGCGGTAGGCGCTCACTGGCTGGCCACCTTTCGGCAGTTCATTGAAGCACCGCATCTTTTGATCACATAATTCTACATGTCTTTCTTCCCTGGTGAGGACCGGCTAGGAGACTTCTACATTCTCAAATGTTTTTTTTTTTGTGAATGTAGAATAGAATAGAATAGAATACGTTTATCCACCAATAAATACAATTTAATGTACATTAGGTGTCGTCAAGAATAATCCCATAAAACTACTGAGCCATTATAACTATATATTATCACACAAAATAAGTATTCACTACATCGACGGGCAAATTGAAAAATTCCTCTACATTATGTAATGGGTTCTCTGTTAGCAGCTTTTTAACTTGAGTTTTAAAACGGGCTTGATTCATATATCTCACACTAACAGGCAGCTTATTGAATGCCTTGATTGATGATATTCTATAATGTCCTTGAAGTTTTTTTAACCTGACAAAAGGAACATTCAGATGACATGCTTGTCTGGTGAAATGCCCGTGTATCTACGCTAAACACCCCTCCATAATAGCTTGTTTCTTATCGAGATCTACACGGGATTCGTGGTTGTCTGCTGGAAGAAAGCACCGATTAACGGCGAAGAAGGTGGACGCTGCCCTACCGGATGGAAATGTTTTCATCAACGAACACTTAACACCTCAGAACAAGTACATTCTATCGTACGGAAAAAGATTGGTGAAAGATAAAAAAATCGATAGTGCGTGGCTAAGGAACGGAAGAGTGTGGGTGAAGGTGGTTACCAACGACAGTCCTATCAGAGTATGGGTTCCAGATGACATTCATGAGGCAGTAGCTAACAGTTCACGTGAATCTGTTGAAAAAGTGGCCGGTAATGTGGAAAAAATTTTTGTAAAATAAGTCATGGATAAGCCAGGTACAATTTTTCTAATTCATTTCCTTGGGTCATTTAGATGGTTTTAATTTCTGTTGATTATTTTTTGCGGTATTTATTGAATGAATTCAATATTAATTCTATACATTTTATAGGATTATCTTTAGAGTAATAATTAATAAATCTATTTGCTTGTTTTATTTTCATTATTCCAGCATAAAAAAACAAAAATATAATTATCAGATTACTCAACATTCTTAACCAGTCATTACTTTAATTTAATTTATCTGCGTTATCCGCGTTGAAAACAATGGTTAGGTAGGTTCAATTTTTATTTTTTCATTATTATTTTTTATCTTGCTTTGAGTGAGGAGTAGGATAATATAGTGTGTCTTTTTTGGAGTGAATTATGTATTGTTCTCTAAATTATTTGAAAAATAATCTGGAAATATTTGAAAAATAATCTGGAAATATTTGAATTTAGTATAGGCCTTCTGGATCACAAGTGATTTCATAGAATTTAATTTACTGTAGAATCTTATTAGTATATTTACTGTAATTGTTACATGTAGCTCCGGGCTTGATTAGCTGACTTGACTTAAATATTTATTCTACTTCAACTGGTATCTTCTCTGTATAGTGATAACAGTCGAGTCTACTTTCTTTCCTAGCATTGTGCTGTTTTGTTAATTTATCTTGTTTTTGTTTTAGTTTTTATCTTGTTTTATTTCTACGCAGCTAAAAAAGAAAAACTTAACTAATTTCCTGTAACTTGGGTAGTTATAGTGAGGTTAAATATTTGTTTCGAATAATTGCATTATTAAAAAGTAATAGGATTCAATTCGAATAATTTTGTTATCAGAAAGTAATGTATTCAATTCGAATTAATAATTAAATTGAATAATTACATTGTTGGAAGATAATGATGCGATATTCAATTTGAATGATTGGCTAAAGTATTATGATCATTTGTAGTACGGTACCCTTTACAATTAATATTGATTGATGTCAATTAATATTGATATTAACGGATGTTGATTTAATCCTTATAATGCTGCTTGTAATTGCTAATAATATTGAATTATTCGAATAATTTTTCGAGAATTATCAAAAGTAATATGATATTCAAATAGTCTACTTTTAAATATTATCTATGATAACATAATTAGACTATATTGCTTTATTATTAGTTATGATACACCCTAGTGTTGGTCTAATAATTTATGGTTCTTATTTACACAAATACCAAAAAAAACCATCTATTCTGCCTCCAATGTATATTATCATGTTCAAATTTTTTCCGTACATTATGTTACATGAAATTTGTATTTTTTGTGGCGGTTGAGCGGGCGGATAGTCCCGGAGATTTTTTATTATTTTTTGTTTTAGAATTTTTTTTACTGTCTATGGACAGACATGAAATAGAATTAGACAATTATAATACAATATTTTGTAGAGAGTATGATACATTTAATTCATTCAATTCATTTTTTAATAAAGAGAGAAGCTTGAAAATAATTCATTTAAATATAAGAAGCTACAATGAAAACATTGACAATTTATTGGTGGGACTCAACTCATTAGATTTTGAAATAGACATTATTGTGTTGACTGAGACTTGGCTCAATATAGATGATATCAAGCAACTTGACGGTTATGAAACTTATCAGACAGCAGATAAGCGTAACAGAAACGACGGAGTGCTTGTTTTTATCAAGAAATCGTTATCATCAGTTGGGAGAAGTTTGAATATCGGTGGGGTCAATGCTGTAGAAATTGACTTTCACTATGATGAAAAAAAATACTGTTTATTAGCAATTTATCGAACCCATGATTCTAATGTACAGGAATTCACTGATCATCTTAGAAATTATTGTATTGAAACCAATAAGGGCAAAACCAATATAATCGCAGGAGACATTAATATTAATATATTAAATAACGACTTACAAACAGACAGTTATTTATATGCTTTGTACGAAAATGGGTTTATAAATTGTATTGATAAACCAACAAGAGAACGGAATAATAGCAGTACACTGATTGATCATGTATTTATAAAAAATATTGATGTGTCTTCAGTTCAGTCAGCAATTGCAAAAGTTTCTATAACAGACCATTACATAGTAGCCTTGCAAATAAATTCAAATTCTATGGATACAACCACAACTGAATCACCTAAATTTTACATTCATAGTGAAACTTTAGAATCTTTTCTCAGAGAGGAAACATGGGACTCTGTGATTGCCGAGCAAGATGTTAATACTTCAGCAGATAATTTTTTTTCTATTATAAAATTTAACGGTCAAAAAAGCCGGTCACACAAGTGAACTCACGTTTTAGAAAAATAAAGCCCTGGATAACGGATGGATTAGTTAGGTCAATTAGAGAGAGAGATAATTTACATAGGCTTACTAAGAGACAACCCTTTAATTTAGAATTAATTAATTACTTTAAAAACTATAGAAATAGATTAAATGACTTACTTAAAAAAACCAAAGCCCAGTATTATAGAGATCAAGTAAACGATAGTGGTAATGACCCAAAAAAGTTCTGGCGCGTAATAAATGAAATTTCAGGAAGAAATAATAAAAAAGAAGGATTTCCATTAGATCATTTCAAAAAAAATTATATTTTTGATTCTCCACTTCATAAAGCGAGAGTAGTTGCAGATTAATTCAACGACTATTTTTCGCACGTAGGGGAGAATTTGGCAAAGGCCGTTCATTCCAATAGTGTTCCAGCTATTGATGATGATCTCTATAGACTCGACACGAACTTCATCTTGCATCCGGTAAATGATGATGATATTTGTAGATTTGCTTCCGAAATAAGAGGCATGTCCGCTCCCGGCTTCGACAATATATCTGCTCAATTTTTCAAACAACATATTAAAATCTTTATTAAACCCCTTAAACACATTTATAATTTGAGCATTACTCAGGGTATTTATCCAGATAGTTTTAAAATAGCCAGAGTTTTTCCACTTTTTAAAAATGGTGATAGATCCCATGAAAGTAACTACAGACCTATTTCTATTTTAAGCATTTTCTCTAAAGTTTTAGAAAGAATTATAAAATTTCAGTTGAGTAATTATTACATTGAGGCTAACAACATTCTTGCAGATGGACAATTTGGATTCAGGAAGGACAAAAACATATCTGATGCACTGTATGAATTAATTCAAGAAGTAGACCAATCAATAAATAAAAACCTTAATAATTTAATAATATCTCGGGACCTGGCCAAAGCCTTCGATACAGTCAATAGATCGAAGCTATTAAAAAAACTTGAAATGTTAGGTATTCGTCACAACTCTTACAATTGGTTCAGGAGTTGTCTATCGGATAGAAAACAGGTCGTCCAACTGTTGGGTGTTGAGAGTAAAATTAACAACATTGAATACGGTGTGGTTCAGGGCAGCACCTTGGGGCCTCTCTTATTCCTGATTTATATAAACAACTTAGCTAAACTGCCACTTGACGGTAACCTGTTCCTATTTGCTGATGATACAGCTCTGCATGTAACCGGGGTGAATAAGGAAGAAATGTATCAAAAGGCTTCTCGTGATCTCCACCTTTTGAAGGCGTGGTTTGATGATAATATTTTGACGCTTAATATAAAAAAATCAAAATTCATGGAATTTCTTTACGGAAAAATCATGAGCCTTCTGTTGACACGTTAATGTTACATTCTTGTGGGAATCCAGATAACAATCAGTGTCAGTGCGATTGTATTGAGAGAGTGAGTTCTTACAAGTATTTGGGAATTATGATTGATGAAAGACTTAACTGGTCAGTTCACATTGCCTATCTGAAAAATAAAATACGTAAATCCATTTACATTTTTCTCAACTTACGTCAGTTTTTATCTAAAGATGAACTTAGGAATGTATACTTTGCATATGTCCAATCGTTATTAGTTGCTGGGATTTTAGCTTATGGGGTGCTTATAAAACAATTCTATCTCCGTTATTGATAACTCAAAAACTAATTATAAAAATTGCTTTAAAAAAACCCGTCCGTACCCCAACTGCACTAATATATGACGAGTTCAACGTTCTCGATATTCGCCAGTTGTATGTCAAGAGCCTACTGTTGTATATTCATAAATATAGAGCAGATATGTTCACGAGAGTTGCTCACAACTATAGTACTCGGTCGGCGGAGTCTTTGGGCATAGAAGTACCTAGACTTGTGGGGGCTCACTCCACTACAAACACTCATTACATTTCGCACATCATTTTCCGAAACATTCCGGCTTTCTTAAGAAGGGTAGAGGATTATTCCCTTTTTATTTATAAAAAACTTATTACTGGTTGGTTGAAGGAGATTGGCAGGGAGGGTATTGAAGAACTAATTCATTCTATTTATCAATAACTAATTAACTGATGCCCCACAGCTCCGTTTCATAAAAAGAAAAATTACTCATATAGTAATGATAATAATAAAAATAATAATAAAAAATAAAACAAAATATTAAATTTATTAATAACAATGAAAAAATAAATAAAAATGAATAGCGAGCATCTGCGATCTGTAAGGAAGCTGTATTGCAAACGATGTTTATAGTAATACAGTATTACGGTAATTTTATGGTTTTTGCTGATGAATGCGAGAGTCAATCAGTCAGTCGTGATCAGTTTTTATAATTTATATAAATAGATTTTACGCTTACCCTAGTATATGCTGTGTTGTTTATTGTAGTGCAACAATATATGGTTTCTTTGTTCCACTGATATGTGTTGTACTGTAGTTTTATATTGTTCTAGTTTCTAATACTTTTGTAATATTCTTCTCTCTTAAAGTATAGTATTCTCTCTTATAGTATATTCTCTAAAGTATATTCTCTCTTAAAGTATATTCTCTAGTATATTCTCTAGTATAAAGTATATTCTCTCTATAAGTATAGAATGCTTATTTTAAGTAACAATATAGGCTATTAGGCCTATATTTAAATAGTATTGGCTATTTTAACGGACTCCATGTACCACACTCAGGCTCTGGCCTAAGTGGTTGTGATGCATAATATTTTTAGAATTTGTTCTGCCTAAAGTATACACTGTTTGTAAAATTATGTTATGTTATTGAGTTATAAGTTTTTTCTTGTATTTTTGTTATATGCAAAATAAAAGCCAATTTGATTTGATTTGATTTGATCTCAGACCTACACTCAAGAACATCCAACTCGTCCCTGACCCTGACCAGGAGTCGCATGACGTACAGGCTGAACACAGTCATAACCTCCAACGAAACAAATATTGGGCGACAGTGAGCGAGGTAGTCAGCATTGGCCATAAGCCTTACTACTTTTTTCTGAAGAAGCAGCACCCTACTAGTATTGGCTGCTCCACCCCATAGGATAAGCCCATATTGAATTAAACTCTGGAAAAACCCGAAGTAGGACGTCCTCAAATATTGCTGAGGAACAAGAGTTCTCAGACGTCTTATAAGAAAAACCACTCTACTGAGCCGACCACATAACCAGTCAATGTGGCATGTCCATGTTAATTTTGTATCTAGAATAATACCAAGTAGCTTAGCTGAAGTGATTTCATCTTTTATATTTTTCAAATTAAAAATAATTGACTTGGTTTTTTCTCGATTTGATAAGAAGTAGTTTGCCCGAAACCAAGAAGAAATGTCGTTTTGAGCATCAACCATCCTTTCCCTTAACATATCCAGATTTGCATCACATGAAAGTAATGATGTGTCATCAGCATAGCTCACTATCCTACTATCCACACTCACTCTAATATCATTTGTCATTATTATAAAAAGCAATGGCCCCAGATTCGATCCCTGTGGGACGCCATATTTCACATATCTTGGATGAGAGAAGACACCATTAACACAAACCGTCTGCCTACGATCTGTCAAATATGATCTCAACAGCTGATTGCTCTTTCCCTCAATGCCAAAGTGTTCAAGCTTAGCCAACAATATATCATGGTCAACAACATCAAATGCACGGCTCAGATCGCACATGGTTACTCCAGCAAGGCTATTCATCTCAAAACTCTTCAAAATATCCGTCACCAAACTCTCCACAGCTTCAATTGCTGACCGACCAGACCTGAATCCATACTGGGAAGATGTGAATATATTCTTGCTTTCAAAATATTCATACAATGCTATTGCCATACCAGTCTCAAAAACCTTTGCAAATATTGATCCTACTGATATAGGTCGAAAATTGGCAGGATCGTCCCAACTCCCTTTCTTATGAACTGGCACTGTCTTGGAATGCTTCAGAATGTAGGGGAAAACTGCATCGTCAATACAGGCATTAATACAATTTGTAAGAGGAGTCACAATAAAAGCAATCACAGCTTTAATTAAGGAGCTTGAAAGATCATATATGTCCCTACTTTTGCTGTTTTTCATTTTCAATACTATGTTTTCAACAGTCTTGAAAGAGAGTGGCCTGAATCTGAATGTGGAAACCGGAGCAGAACTCCTGGCAAGTAATTGCACAGCTGACACTGGAGGAGTATCAATCTTTCACGTATATGGAGAACAGACGAGACAAAAAAATCATTGAATTCATCAGGTGTGACTGGCGTATTTCGTATTGTTTGTCTTGAAGGCTTAGATACTTCCCGGATAATGCTCCAAGCCGTAGAACACTTATTAGAAGCCCTCTCAATTTTCAGTGCATTGTACTGCAAATTAGCCTGTCTCAGTTCATGTCTGTACAGCTTACGTACAGATTTAAACACACGTTGATCATGTGGTGATTGACTCAATCTATACTTATCATATGCTATCAAGACACAATTCCTAAGAGCCAGTACAGACTGATTTATCCAATCAGGCATTCCTCTTTTTTTGTGAAACTCCTTTGTTTTGACAATCTAGCAGGAAAGAATTCATGGAAGAGCCTCATGAAAAGGTCAATGAAAGCATTGAAATTCTCCTCTCCCCCGGAGAAAATCAAAACATTGGGCCACTCAATCGCACTGAGACTATGACAGAAATTTTCAATTCTATCCTGTGTTATAGGTCTTATCAGTCTGGGGGGACAATTTGAATCATTAGGTCCACCTTCCCAACTGCGTCCCTCATCATTCACAGTTACCTTGAAAGACACCGAAAAATGATCACACAAAACGTAATCCCTTACTTCCACCAAGTACAAACCAGAATCTAAGTTGGTTGCTACATTATCCAGACAGGTTTGACCCCGAGTTGGTTCAAAGTTGGTCAGGTGTAAGTCATTTGATCTTAAAGTGTTTCTGAAATCAATTGTTTCTCTAGCAGTAGAATCGATTACATTTATATTAAAGTCACCCCCCACAACAAAATCATATTCGGGTCGATATTTAGCTAGTGATGTTAAGAGCCTATCAAAGTTGGCAAAGAACAAACCCAAATCACCATTTGGTGATCGATATACAGCCAATATAACAATTCTCTGCACAGGAAGAATCACACAGGCGAATTCATTATGCAATTCTGAACAATACCCCTCAACATCAATTTCTCTAATTGGATAACAAGAAGCATCTGAAGCAAACATAGCGACACCACCATGACTTTTCTCTTTTCTACAGAAAGCAGTTATTAAGGAATAGTCACGGATTCTAGCCACTTCAAGCTCTTCAACTCGCATCCAGTGCTCTGTAAAACATATAATATCATACTCATCTTTAAAATTCAACATTTCAACATCATAAATCTTATTATTCAATGATTGAACATTACAAAAAAGAACACTCAATCTAGGAGCTTCTGTCTTATCAATCATTCTACTTGAGATTGAACCCCTAAAAAAGTCGAATCAGATGAAGTGGAAGAAGTGGCTGATTGCACAGATTCCTGCTCTACACGAGAGATAATACGATTGAATAGATATCTAAGCTTCCGGGATCCTCTCCTATTAAGATGCAACCCATCTCGCCCAATGTCCCTATCGAAAACCCAACAATTAGGATCTACAAATATTGTGCAATCAGACTGTGCACAATGCCATTCAATGACACCATTTATTGCATCAATATACCTCATGTCTATGTCACGTCTATGCAGTAAACCGCTCACCACCAGCGTAGCTGTTTGGAATGTATTCCTAGCCATTTTAATTAGAGCTTTCATTTTAATGCCCAGGTCGTCTGGAGTTCTTGTATTCCAAGCATCATTAGTCCCCACATTCAGTAAAACCACATTATAAACATCCTTATATAATTTCAAAGAGTTCTTCAAATCGTCAATACCAATTCCCGGTGAGCTCACAATACATGTATTATCATTCAAAATATTGTCAGATTTCAGGTGTTTAATCATGGAATCCCCTATAATGAGGCTCTTGAATGCTTTCCTATTTTCATGTGCGGAATCCCCTGACCTTCCCCCGCAATGACTGGATATTCCCTCTGTATTCTCAACATTATCATTTATCAGCTGTTTTTCATCCTTCTGATACGACTCAGCTAAAGTGTTCAGACTTATGATTTTACCCTGTAACACTAAGTTGTCCATCTCCAATGTCCTTATTGTGGATATCATTTCCTTATCTGTAACTCCATGTCAATAATTTGTTTTGTCAATTCTACCACGCGCATGTCACCTTCACGACTCCTTATTGGAGGTACATCTACACTCGTATTCCCCTCAATCAATGAGGTATCGGGTGCTTTATCCAGTTCAAGCTCAGTAGCCTCCAGTTCAACTGATCTTTTTATCAAATTAGTCTTTATATGCTCCAACTCAACAATCTTGGAGCGTATGAAGCTCAACTCAGCTTTACTATCGTCAAATGTTGGGAGAGGGAAATATACACTTAAATCCTTATCACTACTTAGTCTCTCAGGTTCAGAATTTTCAGAATCTAGATCCAGATTTGTGCGCTGAATAAAATCATCATTATCATCATCATCATTATCACCATCATTCCGTCCACTCACAAAGGATATGCCGCTCTTATTAATAGGATGGTTATGAGAATCCCCTCTCATTTCTACTAGTGTAGATTTATTTGGTGTAGTCTTCAAGGTTACAGAACAATTTTTATTAGTACAACGCCATGAAAGATTCCCGCAACTCGAAGTGTTAGATTTACGGAAGATAAATGAGTTATAAAGGAGCCCCATTTTCCCTCTTGAAGTTCTTACTTCCATGAGATCCATGACAACAATCAATACCACAACAATATTTATAATTTGTCCTTAGCAACGTTAAACCCTCGCCAATGTCAAAGAATAGATCGTGATTCTGTAACTATTTTTGTTATAAAGGTTAACACGAGTGAGCTCTATTACATAACATAGAATAGAAGTAGAGAAGTGATTGGATAGAAATACTTTACAGGCTTTTATGTTGAAAGGTAAAAATGAGAGCTGAAGAAATAAACCGTTAGCCTAGCGAAGATAAGAGGCCGATGAGATTAGAGAGAAACAAGATGCAGTTGCATGATAGTACGGAAACAGTTCCGAAGCAAAATATTAATGTGCGATCATTTATCAATTATAATTACAGTAGATTTCTCTAATTATTGATATTTCTCAATCAGAGTGTTATAGTTAGATTTATAGTCAGATTGATAGTTAGATTGATTCAAACCGCTTCTCTGCCGGAAGCGAACGCAAGAAACTCACGTGGCCTTGCTTAGCTATAATAAGTTAATTTAAAATTGAAAGCCTAACTTATGCCTCCCCTATGGATCGGGCGTATCCCGTCCAGGCCCGGGACAAGCCCGACAACATGCCCATAGCAAGGCTGCTCAGTGTTTACAAAATATATTACACCACTGCACAACGCTTACTCGAACAGAAGGGACAAAACAATCAGTAAAGTCCTTTAATGCAGCTATATAATGTAATAAGCACCCAAACAAAAGAGCGGTGTGATGAATCAATCAATGCACATTAGGTAATAAAAATTCAAACTTTATTACAATGCAAATTAAATAGCTATATTATAATTAATTGACTTTATTAAAAATTATAATTTCTCTCAATTTCCTAGTATTATACCACGTGTATGTAGATTTACATATAGAAACTGTCGGCTGTATTACTTAATTAGGCTGGATTATTACTGAATTCCTAAATTAAAGCTTGACAAAACTATAAATTAGAGAGCGAAAAAACGTACACCAGAAATTCACTAGGCCTAGGCCCATTTATTAACTGAAATGGTTGGGTTAAATTGAATGAAGTTAAAAATATGAATTTAAGAAATTATAAATTGAACTAAGTTATATGCGTTATACCATAGATTAATAATAGTATAATAAGTCTTTACTTTGAAGAATTATTCGAAACTTTACTATATTACGTCTTTACTTTGTGGTTATACTATAAGTTTGATGCAAGAATTATTTGAATCCAGACTGTGATTACTCTACTATATTGTTAAAAACATGACATTAGTAATAATTATTATTATGTATATTATTAGTAATAATTATTAGTTGAGTTGATTGTGGTAGTTGACTAATTATTATTATGTTATTACGAATAATGACTGTTTTGAGGTTACAAAATGAGAGAAATCCAACAATCGCCAGAGACACAGCAATAACCGCTTATCTTATCGCTCCTCAAAACACAACCGGCCATCACCACTGCTCAAACGAGACCTCTCAATGTGTAACTTGAATGAAATAAATGGATAAATAAGGTGTTTTCATGAATAAATGCATGTAAATGCAGTAATTCCATTAAATTTTCTCAATCTTTTGAATACACAACATGTAATATCGAGAATGAGTGATAATGAAAAAATAGACTAAATATTAATATCATCTCTGAGAAGACAACATTCAACTGAGTCTACCCGATATTTATCAGAAATTATTAATATCCCTTGATATCTATAATGATAAGGTTTCCCGTGAACCTTATATTTTTAAAACATTATTGGGTGGAGAGAGCCTGTTTCCTTTTCTAAAGCTTCGTAGACTTATGCTCTGCGCAACAAACATGCGTTTCTCGTACAAGGATACGCCAAGTACGGTGATCGAGATCACAGTGCAAGCTTGCCACGTGTTCCATGTTATCAGCGGGAACGTGGTCAGTTCGTTGTACGCGAACAGGAATCGCGCGTCCTGCTATCATCTTGCGTACTGCTCGCATTTCGTTCGCACCTAATACACTGATGCTTGTAGAACAATTCTCTTCAATTGAATGAATAAAGTCAGTTTTGTATGAAAAAATTAAAATTAAACCATTTTTCGTCATTTGAATTGCTATTTTGATTAATGGTTATAAGACTACATCTTGAATGGTTGAAAAAGGAGTTACTCACGGAATACTATTTTTAACAATAGCCCATGATTTTTTCACAAAATGAACTGCATTATAATCACTATCATATATATTTTCTATTTTACTAATAATTATCATTATCCCCAGAGTGAATGTTTATAAGCTACATAGCCGAGGAGAGTGCATGTAGATAGATATACGATACATGTAATATTCTAGACGATGTAGTTTCAAATTCTATACTATTCATTCAAATGATAATATTATTTGCGTATGGCACTGTTCATGATGGAGAGTCCATTATTGTAAAGGTCCCATCTAGCCTGATAGTATATACTGTCTCTCGACTGGATATATCATGGAAACTGGCTGACCAATTCTGGATTCTGATGAAATATGTGAAATTATCTGTTTTGAATCCGATTTCTCTACTCCAATGTTATCAACCTGCAATAAAAAATGTAAAATGTCACCTTCGACATTGAAGAAAAGTTGCTAGAAATTCAATCACAATCATTTATAATATTATAGTTTACTGTTGAATAGAGTTTACAGTTCGATAGAGTCATTTGACACTTATTCAGAATAATATAATATTCCTTTTAGGCTACTGTGAAAATCTTCAAATGTGATAAAAAATCCTCATGGGTGAAAAACTGGTATATTGAGTATACTCGTGTATTATAAAATTGATACGGTAGATCATTCATCCTATTTGATGATGTGATAATATTTTCCTCATACTCTGTCACATAATGTTAAACTTGTAAAGTAGTATGTCTTTCCATCGTATTCAAGACTTTGAATGTAGGCTATTATTATTACTTGAAGCACACTTCTTGATTTCAAAATGTTTCAGAATAAATGACAGCCCACTATAAGACTTTGTGACGTGGTGATAAACGATTTTTGAATATATATCATTCTGTAGAGAAAGATGCATAGAAAAATCACCTCAACATTTTCTTGTGAAGTTTTATCACTGTGATCAGGGCCCGATGAAAGTTTTCCTCCATCAGCTGATGCGATCTCCTTGAAACGATCTAGAGTGAGAGTTCTGATCTCTGCTGTGCTGAGCTGCAGATCATAGCTGCGCTGCAGTGTCTGTTTGATCTCGGCAGCCATCAGAGAATCCATGCCAAGATCAGCTAAGGTTGTGCAGCTTCCTACTGCTGTTGCATCTTTGATGCCTACAAAGACAAACATGTGAACATCAAGTTGGATCTTATAGATCAGCACATTTTGAAGTAATGTTTAACAAAAATGTGGTATTGACTGTATTTAATGATAAACTAAAGATAAATATACATGAGAACATTTAATATATTTGTCCATACAATGAATGTATCCATAACAATGATATGAATGTAATATAATACCTAGATTTACATGATTAATACAGAACATGAACATAAGTAAAAATAATATCTAATCAAATGTGATCATAATAGATATATTATTCCTCTCATGATGGAGTAAGCTTCAAAAACAGTAGTATAAAATTAGGATTATTATGTTATATTGTGAACGCATATTTCAATATTGTAGAACCATATGAGGACTGTTTGAATTGTAGTCTTCACAATAATATGGAGTAAATGTGATGAAAGCTGAAGTGTCATCCTTCAGGAAAAGGTAAAAACTAGACAGTCAATATAATAAAGTCATTCTCTTATTTTATAATCGGAAAAATCCAATAACTTGGATTTTCGTTTAATAATTAATATTATTTATTCTCCATGAATATTCATCAATTCACATCCTGTTTAGTGGTGAATAGTGGAGGGCGATTGGGTTGAACATTGCAATAAATCCTCATCAAAGAGAAAAACGTTGACAACCTTTTCCTCAGTAAGTGGGAAGAGTGAATTTATAAGTTATGATCCAGTTTAATTATTGACTAATAGCATTTGGACAGTTTGAAGATTTTGAAAAATATAATGTATTTAGTCTACTTGAGAACTGAATCATACAAACCTAGTATATTGGCGACAGTATCGATAAGTGTCACCTGATTCACGTCAGAGGTTGAGTTTGTCTTCTCAGCAAGCACAATAGATGCAAGTACAGGATGAGGCTGCTGCAGGAAATAATCAATGGTTGCCAGACAAGAAATCATGCGCTGTGGCAGAGTTCCTCCAACCACTGACTCATTGTCACCAATAGTATCAACGACTAGTCCGACATCCCCTATGGCTCCCCATTGAATCGCCAGTCCCGGTAAACCAGACTCCCTTCGCGTTTCACAGATACGCTCCATAGCAGAGTTTGCAAAGCCGTAGTTAGTCTGTCCTGCATTGCCTCGACCGCTTGACACCGAAGAAAAAGCGACAAAGTAGTCCAAGTCAGGGCAGAGTCTTCGGGAAACAGCATCTAAACACTTGGTGGCATATATTTTCGGTCGGCAAACAGTTTCAAAATTATCAACCGTTTGATTCTCCATCAACGCGTCTCCTAGCACAGCCGCCAAATTGAAAATCCCGCCAACCGGTCCCATCTTGGCGGCTGTACCAATCAGCTGTTCGGCGCCCTCCAGTGTTGTGACGTCATTGGTCGAGATCTCCACTTTGACGTTGCGCTCCACCCATCTGCGCATGCGTACTGCCTGGTATCCGGTTCTGGTTCCCGCGCGCGAAGACAACACTATTTTGGTTGCCCCTCGCTCCAATAACCATCCGGCAAGTTCTAGACCGAAACCTCCCAGCCCACCTTTGACAAAAGAAAATATAAAAGTATAAATATGAATTTTATCAACAGGAAAAATAATACAAAAGAAGAGTTACAATGAATAGAGAGCATAGTTTATTAATTCCTTTGCTTTTGCTACAACATGCTATCTCTCAGTTTATCACCTTTCTAATTAGACAATGGTATCCTTTAACACTGTTCAATATGTTTTCACATGATTTTCTGTGTGCACTGTATTGTACAGCCACAGAGGAGGAAAATACAATAAAATTATGTTGATAATTATATAATAGAGGTAAACAGCCCATTGGCATTAGAGAGTAAATATCAGCGCCCATGTAGTTATCTGAAATAAAAAATGGAAAACCGGGTTTCTATTCCATCTAGCTATCCTTTTCCGTTGCTGTGATTGAGAAAAGAATCATTTCTAGATAGTTATCCTTATTTGAACCATTTTCATAAAGAGATTGGATGAAAAACAAATTTTTCTTACCCACAAGAATGTAAGATTTTTCCGGATCCATATATGTCCTTGAAAAAGCATTGATTGTTTTTGGCTTTGGTATTATGATTTTTGCTGCTTCTTCATCTCTCATCTTGAGGACAACTTTACCAATATGCTTTCCAGATCCGATGAATCTGTATGTGGAAATATGATTCATAAAAGTGATATAACATAAAAAGCAAAATTTGAAGTCTATCAATTTTCTCATAATAGGAAACAAAAACTTGAAAATAGAATTATTAAGAGTATATGTGTATACAGAGAGTTGTCAGGCTTTCTGAGATCCAATGGTCTTACAGCGGATTATATTCTCCTGTCTGTCTGTGTGCATACATCCTAAGGCCCAGCCACTCAGAGAGCGATCTGCGATCCTATAGGTATCTAAATCTAGAATTGCTCTCTAAAGGTGCGTACAGATATACGCTCCGCCATCGCTCCGCAATCGCACCGCCCTCGCTTTGCACTCGCTCCGATCATGAACGTTACGGGAGATGTTGGCTCTTATCGCGTTCCACTCTTGCTCCCGGTCGATCATCAATCGATCTGCTCGATCGACGTTCGATTGCGGAACAGAGCGAAAGTCTCTACGCACCTTAAGATATGTTTATGATACCTGTAGGATCGCTGATCGCTCTTTGTGTGCACTCATCTTAATCTATGTCGATTTCATGATAATTTTAATTGAATGCGGTAGCTCAGATGATACATGTAGAAAAGTGGTCTATGGAAATGATGAATCGCGGTAGTTACAGTCACACTAAATAGTATGATATTGAATAATTTCAGTTTTAAAGAGAGGAAGATGAACAGTCAAAAGCTATTAGTAGTGCAAAGGTATCAATTTATTGCACTTATCATCATTTACAATAACATAGTTATCATGATTATTTTCCTTTCACCTGAATGCCTGTTGAACTTGAGAATCGGAAAACACAGTGGATGGAAGTGGGCGGATTGCACCATTCTCTATTCCTTCTGAGACAAGTTGGAACACAGCATTTTTGTCATCATTCTCACTGTCAGCATCAAATAAGGCATCCACCAGAATTCCATGGAAAGTTGTGTTCTTCAAGAAAAAAGACATTCCTGTACAAACAAAAGTTTCCAAATTCATTTTATCAGTGTTGATATTCCATAATTATTCTTATTGGCATCCCATGATATGTCATTAATATTTTGTAGCACAAACCATATCACAACCCCAAGTCATATCACATTGAAAAGGCATAACATAATAATAATGATATGCCTACTCCTGTGTGAATGAATACTTTATGTAAATTATACCGTACACAATATTAAGTTACACTTCTCATTATTGAGTTTACCTACATGTGATACAAGCTTGATGGAATCAAACCACTTACAACAAAGTAGCAATAAAACAGGCAGTTTGCATATTTATTTAAATCAGTCGAAAGAAGGTTAACATTCTCCATCAAAATGAAATATTTCCATAATAAAATATTCAATTAGATATGAAGCTTGCACGATATGAATATTCTCTAATTCCTTAATCATAATAAAATAATTTATGTTATTTCCATGACGTAACACTTCATGATAACCTTGTTATAGTCTAGAGACTAGGAAATAATTCAACTAGGCCCGTGAATAAAAATTTTGTAACTTTTTTGTCAAATATAATCTCCAATGAAGTCACTTAAATTGCGTCTTGTACAGACTAAATCGAATGTGAAAAATATTAAATAATATACTCACTGATTGGAGAAGGCTTCAATGAATTTTTTAATGGTTTTATTCACTATTTATGTTATTAAACTTTTTTCAAATCAGAAAGGGAAGAATTTGTCTGATTCATGTACACTATTAATTAATGTGTTTAATAAATTAATGAATCAGTGGAATAGAATTAGAAAGAACAATGAATACAAAAATTAATTCTAGCGTTGATAAGAAGGAATTGACAGAAGTGACAAGTACTAACCAAGAGCGGTGTTGTTGGTGAGATCGATCTTTCCAATTTCGAGGAAGCGACCACCTTTGGCCAAGCATCGTACAGAGGCCTGCAACATCTCTTGAGCGAGTGAGTTGAGCACTAAGTCCACACCTCGCCCTTTCGTCTCTCTCATAATGTGTTGCTCAAAGCTGGTATCACGGGAATTGGTGATGTTTCTGTCGCTCAACTACACAAGAATAAGAAATTACAAGCTTGAGAAGCAACACTTTATTTAGAATGTTGTATCATAGAGCGTAACTGCGTAAGTAGATTTCCCATGGTATAGGGCGTTTATGTCGCAACTTTTACTGTTATCTGAAGCCGATTACTGTTGATTATTGTCGAATTCTACTGTTTTGTTGGGGTGAGAGTGTATGAACGGCACGATATGAGAGACTACCAGTGTCACACAGCTTCACGGGAAAGAATTGCATGAACCATCGGCTTGATATGACAGTAAAAGTTGCGACATAAACGCCCCATACCATGGGATATTTACTTATGCTATTGTTTCTCTATGGTTGTATCAACACAATGATATAGCTATAAGCTTTGTTGGAAGTAAGGTACCGGTACTCTATACAGTAGAATTGAGCGACAATTGATTATTTCGGTTGAACAATAATTAGATAATATAAACGTATAATGTTAAATTTTGTGAGTCCTAATTGAATCAATATCCTAATTACTGGAAAACAAAAAAAAATGTTGAAATATTGAATTTTGATGCATTGGGTTATATGCAATAGAAACATTTTTCTACTTATCTCCAACCTGGCGAGCATTCATTATAGGCCTGCAAAAGATCCTTGCGACTTCAACATCTTACAATCCAAGGACGTGCCTTGAAGTGATGCATATGCATTTCGAATTCAGCGCCTTGAAACAGGAACCCGCAACCCGCACAACAGCAATAAGTAGTACGGAGTAAAAAAAATAGTGTTCCTTCTGTAGTAGTAGAATGGTGACGTACTGTACGGATCTCAAACTGTACGAATTTGATAGTGGTATAATACATTTACTACTGCAATGTACTACTCGATAAATAAGTTTAGAAGTTGATTTATTATAATAACGCTGTAGGCATTATAGTGAGTATGTGCAGTTTTTCTGTAACTGAAAATACAGTTGAACTTATTATAACTCTTCAATTCATGGAAAGATTACAAATTCTATCAATTCTCTTCGAATTTCAAATCCACGCAGTTATTAACCACAGCCTCCTTTAATACTGTCAATTAGAGTAAATTATGTCCTGTCCTGTCGTGTCGGCGAGATATTGGTGTGTGAAAAACTAATGGCTGTTTGGGTTGTTCTACCGACAATTTCAATAATTTGTTGTTAACAACTATGCTACTATTACAAAAAGCTCACCGAGTTGAAAGCAGAAAAAAGTCGGGATAAAATACTATGCTATTTCGAGTTATCAATTGCATGCCTCATAGAATGCAGAATGTAGTCCACACGACAGCTTATTTTTAACCAAGTTACATTCAGATATTAATTGCATGCACCATTGCATGCAATTTATAATCCACTCGACAGCTTGTTTATGATAAATAATTCTATAGTCGGATTTTTACTCTAAAATTGAATTGAATTGAATCGCTGCCTTTCTTTACAATAGCTTCCAGTATAGGCTCCAGAGGCCAGTGCTACTTAATTTGACATCCACGTTATTCATATGGAAGTATAATATAAACTTGTCGCGTCGTCACCATCACGAATGGCTATAAAGTATGTAACGTCAGTGTAAAGAAATATGGAAAAATATGTTAATAATATAGAAATACGCTGAAAATGTGAAAAAATTTTTAGCAGATCTCAGGCGAAATATTTAGAGTCCTCTCAAAATAAAATTTCTATATCCTAGCTGAAAAAATGCTATTGTCAAGTATCTCAATTCCTTTCATTCAAACCAGTGTATTTTAACTGGTTTGAGATTATTATTAAAATAAAATAAAGTTATGACTGTCAAGTGAAACCTTCAAGCGCCGTTGAGCTGGCTATTATTAATATTGTATGCTTATACTGTAATCATATATATATATATTTTTTGGTCATATTCAACTCTGATTCCTAAGCTATCTTCAAGTAGACTATTTATCACAATTTCTTTTATTCAAACCACTATATTCCACTGTCTGATTCATTTCGACTCCTCTCTGCACACAGACGAATCATCCACGCAGGGGTTATAGGTATCCATTAAATTATTGTAACACTATTAATTTGTAAATATACTTTTTGAAGAATAAAAAGACATGAATTATTGAAAAAGGAGAGAAAAAACAGAAAAATTATTAAAAACGCTGGAGGAACGCCAATTTTTGACCTATCTTTGACGAAATATTGGAGTTCTCTCATCAGAAAATATTATGACCCTAGCTGGGTCATACCACTGTACGTAACTTGAAAGTTTTCTTTCAGCCTGCTTTCGAAAAAGGCAGAAACGCTGGAAAACGTAGATTTTTGGCTTTTGTTTGACGTTACTTCAAATTCCTTCGGAAGTTTAAATTTTTACACCTGTTCCTAAAAAAATATAAAACACTGGAATATCACCTATTTTGGTTGTAGCTTTGGGATATTTTTTGAAATTTGTCCTTGGTACTCCCCTAGAGGGCCAACTGAACATACATATCAACTTTGAACTTCATGGTTTTGAATCTTAGTTTTGTTGATGAGTGAGTGAGTTCTATTTCGCTTTCTTATATACAGATGAAGATAGTAGAAAACAAATTTTGCGTAGTCAAAATGTCGAATTCTAAAGCTGCGTTTACACCAAAGTTATTAACAAAATGTTTATTTCTCCGTCCTTATAGATTGTATTAGATTGAACATAACTTATCGTACACATGATGAACATATGTGTTTGTGAAGTTCTGTTCAATCTAATAGGATCTATAAGGACGGAGAAAAAAGCATTTTGTTAATAACTTTGGTGTAAACGCATCTTTAGAAACCACGAGACTACTAAATATGCTCAGGAGTCTACGGTTAACTACTACTATCACTTGTTATGAGGCAATTCAGCACTATCTAGCTATTAAAAATGAAAATTTGAAGTTTTTTCCTTCAAAACAACACTGTAAACAGTTCTTTATCTTTTTTGAATATTTTTTTATGAATTATCAAAGTTGTAGTAATTTTTGAAACACTCTGTATAACCTTAAAAATTCATTTTATGATGAACGTGATAACGCAAAATGTGGGAGCTGGACGTTCGAATTAAATTCGATGCCTATGGAGTTGCCGCTTTGATCACATGCGCCACTGTATTCACGACCTCTACAAGGCGGTTGTATATAGTCGAGGCTAGAGACGGCTGCTACACGGCGTCCGTACGATAAAAATCGTTGATCGACATGTTTGTAATCACCCATTCATTCCATTGCGCCACTATAAAAATTTGGACATTCGATTTTTTATCGGACGACCAAAATCGATGTGTGTGAAAAGCTGACTTTGTTTGAACATCCAACGTTCAATCGGCTTCACTACCACATAGCAAACATATGGCAAACTGCTGATGCGAATCATTAAAAATGCACGATCACGATGAAAATCGTTATAAAATCTATGTGTCTGAAAGCTACTTCAATTTTTGGTCATACGGTAAAAATTCGAACGATCTTTTATCGAACGACCAAGATCGATGTGAATGCTTCTTTATTTTTTTAAATAGGTGGTCATGCGATGCATGATTTCAAAATTGAATTTTAAGAAAAATGAATGGCGAAACCCGCTTATTGATATCTTATACCGTTTCGAAGATATTCACATTATCAATCAATCAATACCACTTATTTTTTTCATTTTTGATTTGCATGGTATTGATTTATAATGATGTGAATATCTTCCAAACGGTTGAGTTATCAATGCAAGGTTTACGTCATTCATTTTGTCTTGAAATCATGCATCGCATGACCACCTTCCTATTTAAAAAAAAAGTTGCATTCAAAATGGTGTATCCAAGATGGCGTATCAGATTTTTAAAGTAATAGAAAAGTAGTATTTTCAATATGAGTAGGATCCCCAATCACACCCACCTTGAAATCACATTTTTTTATAAGATACTAAGCCGTTCTCATACTTTTCTCTTTCCTTGCTGCTTCGAATAATATTGATTTATAATGTGAATATCTTCAAAATGGTTTGAGATATTGATATGCGGTTTTCGCCATTCATTTTTCTTGAAATCCCGTTTCGAAATCATGTATCGCATGACCACCTTCCTATTAAAAAAAAAGTTTCATTCAAAATTTCAGATCTAAGATGGCGGACCAGATTCTCATGAAGTCTTAGTGAAGTAGTGTTTTCAATTTGAGTAGGATCTCCAATGACACCCACCTTGAAATCACATTTTTTATAAGATACTAAGCCGCTCTCGTGATTTTCATTTCCTTTCTGCTTTGAATAGTATTGATTAATAATGTGAATATCTTCCAAACGGTTCGAGATACTATTGATATGCGGTTTTCGCCATTCATTTTTCTTAAAATTCCCTTTTGAAATCATGTATCGCATGACCACCTCCCTAAAAAAATGCATTTAAAATGGCGGATTCAAGATGGCAGACCAGATTCTTAAAGTCTTAGTGAAGTTGTATTTTCAATTTTAGTAGGATCCCCAATCACTCCCACCGTCAAATTACCTTTGTGTATGAGATATTAAGCCATTCTATGGGACTTTTCACCCATTCTGTATAAAATAGCCTGAACAGGAGCCTAGTCACTAGATGCATTATTGATGAACCTGTTTGTTTGGGATTTTTTTTGGAAAAGCTATGTTGGATTAAAAGCCTACCTGTGGGAAAGTAGATTTTATGAAGTTCCTTTTCTCCTGGCTGCTCACTGTGGTATAAACCGTGCAGCCCATGTGCAGAGCCAGAGCAATGGCTGCCTGGCCCACACCTCCGCTGCCTGCATGCACCAGAATCGACTCTCCTCTATTCATACGACCACGCACGATCAGCGCGTAGTAGCTCTGAAGTGAACAAAATACCAATTGTTATGGAGAAATACTTGAGTGAGTTATTGATGTGATACAGTATTATAAAAACTTGAGGAATAGTTAATTGGTAAAACGGACAAGGAGTTTCCATCCCTTACCGTTCATATTACTAATGATTGACAGTTTGTGGCAGTGAATATAATCAATCAATAAATTAATAATGATTTGATGAATGAAATCTACATAGATATATTTATTCAAGAATAATAGAATAGAACTGAACCAAATAATAATAATATAGAACACTCTGACCACTAATGTAAATATTTACAAAAAAAGGAACGGAGTTCTAAAGGAAAAGATTAGCTAAAGGAAATTTGATGAACGCTATTGCACAAAAAGGCTGATATAAGGGTATAATAAGAGTATAAGGGTGATATAATAAGGGTTACATAATAAGGGTATCTGATTATTTTTCAAACTTACGGTTGCATAAGCAACTGGAACAGTAGAGGCTTCTTCAAGAGTCCACTTGTCAGGAACGTGCCACAAGAATACAGAATCGGCGAGAACAGTGGTGGCCAAGCCTTTAGCAGCAACCATCCCCATAACTCTACGACCCTTGGTGTCTCTTCCAGAGAACTCGAGACCTAGAATGCAATCCTGTTGATGCAAAAACGTTAGCACATCTCATAATAGCCTTACATATTTTTTATATGATTTCATACTTATTCAATATTTCCCTAGTAAGCCTTTCAGAGAGAATTATAACATGGGCCTACTGATGTGAAAATTCGGTGCCTACAACTTCAAGAAAAAAAAGTAATTCAATTCAAGAACTCCAAAGTGAGAGAATCTCAGGAAAATACCTCCTACTGTACAGATACGAGTATATCACTGGTGTCTGAAAAATTGACATTATCACTAATTAGAGTCTGAAGATAACATTCATTCCAACTAATATTGTCACCCTGAATATCCTGGATTAGCTGGTGTTAATTTATTATTGAAAACAATGTTGCTCATATCATACTCATTCAATAGATATGACACATTCAATTAATTCATTCATTGAAAATTATCATAATCAGTTTATTTATTTGTTATCTTATATTTGTCTTAAAGAAACAATTTATACATTTATTTATTGTACAAAATACTACAATCTTGATATAATTATGACATTGGAGGAAAAACTAGGCTGAGCCTGTACTATTTCTCTCCAAAAATGTTGATAAAAAGTTAATGTTGTCCAATGGTTGAGGTTATAATATCACACACTGCTTCGTCACTTGATTTTTGGTCCAGGAACTCGAAGATTTCGAATTTTGAAGGATGACATAATTCTTCAAATGAATCAATGAACTTCACGCTTTCAATCCCAGTTCTCCATTGCTAAATTAATATGATTTGGTATGAAGATTGTGGATTGATGCAGAATAATTGATCATTTTGATCAATGGTGAAGTATTGTTCCTAAAAGCATGATATTAGTATTATTCTGCAGTGGATAAGAAATTATTTGTCAGTTATTTGATTTTGGAAATTAAAAACAAATAATTAATCAAACTGAAAAAATCTATAAAAACAGAATTATTATTGACAAGAATAATGTATGGGTATGGTATCGTAATATGTGGTAGGAATTAATGTATCATTTCGAGATGGAAAATTGTCAACTTTGGCATAGACCGATATCTTAAAGTAACTTAAGATGCTCATTCACATTCAATTAACAAAGATTCAATAAATTTTCAGCTGACCTGTCCAGCTAAGTCTCCGGGTAATGCATCAGGTGGCAGCTTTCCGGAAGCCAACATCACGTCACGGAAGTTGAGAGGCGCGAAATATACATTACACATTTCTTTGGTGGGATGATTTCCTCTACTGAAATAAAGAATATCACAAACTCAAGTACTATGCCTAATGATCTATCACGAATCATTATAATCATAAATGATGAATTATTTTCATAATTGAGTCTCAAGAGGTTAACAGACAAACTCTGACTCAGTAAAAGTGACTGTTAGTTCTGCAGTACCCAGTGGCTATGAGTCTCACTAATATAGAATACCTATTTTTCTGTTATTCTCAAACTTTTTCGGACTTACTTGTAAGAAGATAGAGGTCCTTGAATCCATTTGAGACTTGAGAGATCTCCCCTTGTGAGAGCATAGAAGTAAACAAATAAGGCTCTATATAAAAACGGTAGAAATTTATTTTTTAGATTTATGAGTAAAATTTAATAGTTACTGTAGGTACATACTTAGTTTTATGAAAAAAAACAGTTGTATCCCGATATTTCAACCATTTTTTATTGGCCTACTAAATTTTGTAAACCTAGACCAAAAGTTTAAAATCACAATGAAATTAATCAAAAATATCCTTGACATATATGGGTTGTAAACATGCATAAATTAATTGAAAATTTAATTTTAAATGAACAAGTTTAAGCTAAATTTCGTCACCATGGAATGACATATTTGGAAAATGTTAATATTTATGAGCTGAACTCCGGACACCCGTTTTCATTTCTTGGATCACCGAGTTAATTACTGAACTTGTTAAAAGCAATCACTTTGATGTTAAGTGATTTATATTATATTAAGTTCAGTGTTATTATATTAAGTTCGATGGAATTTCTCAACACAAGCAGTCCTGTGACAAAAATAATACATAGATAGCATAATGAAAATATTTGTGCAGGAATCAAAGTAATAGTAATTTATTTGGAAGTTAAGTAGTAGGCTACATGTAAAATACTTAAAACCAAGCTTATTGTATTATATTAATTTTTAATAATTATATTAAATTAGAGCCCTCTAATTTAAAACATAATATAACTTACCTAACCCTAACCTCAAATGTAAACATAATTATGTTCAACACACAATATTTGTTTTGAAGTTTAGACAATAAATCACCAAACAATCTCATCTTTTAAATAAGAATAATAAATTAAATAAACTTACCAAGTCAAAGTGGAATAGGTAGACTTTTCTAAAAGAGTTCACAGCTTTCATCAACGTGATGAGAATTCAAACATGAAATGGCGTTGATCAGTCGATCATCGTTGATAGATCCGTTTTTGTGTAAGGACTACTGTAGCGCTGTGAGTGGTGGAATTGGAAGCTCGTTTTCAACGTGTTTTCAACGATAGATCAACCGTTGAAAACAACGTTGCATTTAAAACGTTGAAAAATTCAACCGCTAACGGTTATTCAACCTCAACAACCAAATTTCAACGTTGGAAACACGTAGGTGTGCTACCTGGGTGGTGAAGTATTGTTCCTAAAAGCATGATATTAGTATGTATTCTGCAGTAGATAAAAAATTATTTGTCAGTTATTTGATTTTGGAAATTAAAAACAAATAAATAATTGAACTGAAAAAATCTATAAAAACAGAATTATTATTGACAAGAATAATGTATGGGTATGGTATCGTAATATGTGGTAGGAATTAATGTATCATTTTGAGATGGAAAATTGTCAACTTTGGCATAGACCGATATCTTAAAGTAACTTAAGATGCTCATTCACATTCAATTAACAAAGATTCAATAAATTTTCAACTGACCTGTCCAGCTAAGTCTCCGGGTAATGCATCAGGTGGCAGCTTTCCGGAAGCCAACATCACGTCACGGAAGTTGAGAGGCGCGAAATATACATTACACATTTCTTTGGTGGGATGATTTCCTCTACTGAAATAAAGAATATCACAGACTCAAGTACTATGCCTAATGATCTATCACGAATCATTATAATCATAAATGGTGGATTATTTTCATAATTGAGTCTCAAGAGGTTAACAGACAAACTCTGACTCAGTAAAAGTGACTGTTAGTTCTGCAGTACCCAGTGGCTATGAGTCTCACTAATATAGAATACCTATTTTTCTGTTATTCTCAAACTTTTTCGGACTTACTTGTAAGAAGATAGAGGTCCTTGAATCCATTTGAGACTTGAGAGGTCTCCCCTTGTGAGAGCATTGACGTAAGCATGCTCGACCTGTGTTGTAGCTGCACTATCATTCAATGTATTACTGAGCCGGATGTGACGGTAACCACCCCACACACCATCCTTCAGCACATTCAACACCAAATTCTTCTTAAGCTGATCAGCGTACTGAGGAACGTCTAGAGAGAAAGCTGGTGCTGTTGTGTCTTGAATGAATACTGTCCTACAAGCAAAATTAAACTGAAATTAACGAAAGCACTAGACTAGTGGGTTCTGAAAATTAAATCGATATAGCCACTTTTCCACTAACCATTACCGTATAAGGTCACCACCTCCGTAAACAAAGCCATAGTGCATTCGTGTGACATCAGCACAGGTAGGGCTCCTACACCAATAAAAAATCTTTGATTTCAGCTGATCTATATAAGCTAGTATTTTTATTGGTGTAGGAGTCCTACCTGTGCTGACGTCACACGAATGCATTATGGCTTTGTTTACGGGGGTAGTGATAAGGTACAGTTTTATTAGCAGGGTGTCATCTCCCTAACACTGACGAAGCAGTGTGTGATTACATAACCTTATCTTTTGGACAACATCAACATTTTATCAAAATTTTTGGAGAGAAATCGTACAGGCTCAGCCTAGTTTTCCCTCCAATGTCATAATTGTATTATGATTATAGTATTTTATACAATAAATGAATAAATAAATAAATAAATAACCCAACGACGCACCCCTTCCCTCTAAATCTCGAAAAATAACCCCCCCCCATAAATTGGGAACTCAAAAAAAGATCAGCCCTATGAATCGTTTTATGCTAGCAAGTTGTAGTTCCTCCCTGTAGAGGAACAATAGAATTCATCCCTGTAATTTCCATATGATATGCAATACCGTACCAGTATTCAATTATGTAATAGAATAATATACAGTCAACTCATGTTTTAGTTTGACGGTTATCATCACTCACCTAAAATTGCAGCCTCCTGGTTCTTGTCTGATACAGTTCATCATGCCAACTAAACCACACGTCTTCTCCCCTTGACAGACAATCAAGTATTGTTTGCCATTGCTCTCACTGCTCTTCGAAGCCTTCTTCAGACGTTCAACCCAGTCGAAATTCTTCTCACTTACTTCAATTATTGTCGGTCGTGGTTTCTGAGCAGCCTGTTAAATAAATAACGTAGGTATTATTAGAACTTTCAGTTTACATGAATAACATACAGTAGGTAGTTGATTAAAACCATTTTCAATCAATTACTGACTCTAAATTTCAACAGATTTAGAGTTAACAAAGTTAGTGTCGACAAATTTAGTTAATATTAGTTGACTCATAACTAGTTTAATGATTAACATTATTGGGTGTAATAAATTCATGGTCTTAATAGTCTCATTCTTCAGAATAGCCCATTGACAAGTAGTCATATTCTTTTGAAACAGTGAAAATAATTTCTTCTATTACCTAGTAACAGTGGCGTTGCGAAGGGGGGAGGTTGCGGTGACAACATTTTTGGAAACCCCCTCATTCCAAAATCCTGGCTACGCTACTGCCTAGTGAATAATCTATATTTGCTTTTCCAATTATAAGCTTATAGTCTTAATGGCTGTGTACTACTTCAAGTAAAAAGTTATAAGTTAACTCACATGAAAAAGGAAACTCGTCCTTGAAAATGGAATGGAAACTTATCAAATCTTATTGAATGAGACATATACATGAAGCAACAGTAATTTCAAGTGATACCATAAAATAAATTACTTTTCTAAGAAGTGCAAAAATCTTGTTGCAGGTTGTCAGTCTGGAGATGACTGCCAAGCCAGTCTGCTTGATAGCTTCATCATCAACACTTTATTCACAGAATTTGCATTAGAATAAATGGAGAGAGAATGCTGGGCAGTACGCTGAAATTTCTAATATTGATTAGAAAGAGAATTATTTTTATTAATAGAATGATCTATTATTGAACTGGGTACTTCAGTTCCATTGAATTTTCCATGTTCTGATTGTAGCCTACATAAATTTCAAAACAATATAGCTGATTGGTTATGAATTTGAAAAAATAAGATCAAATTATAATAATGAAACAGAATATTGAAAATATTCCACCTCTCAAAAATACAACAGCCAATTAGAACGGGGTCAAAATAGCTCATGAATGTATTTTGTCACTGCATGAGCTCAAAAAATGATTTAACCCTTTGATGACATTTATTGAAGGTAAACACAGAATATCAAACAATAGAAATGTAAAATATTAACTGCAAAACTCTTTCTACTGATGATAAAAACAAGGTAGAAGAAATGAAGAAATGAATCTATTGGATGATTTCCATTACCTTGTTATATTCATAAGGAATAAAAATATATTGTTCCAGCTTTGGAGATGCCTGGCTTAGCTGCCTTCGTGGAGCAAGTGATACCTCCATTCCACGAATTTCGATACCGCCGGCCTTCATAACATCAATATCCCGATACATGAACACTGGCAAACCTTGGAAAGAGAAAAATTGAAACAGACTTCTCATTAGCTTGAAGAAATAGCTTCAATAAGAAACGAGTGGGGTTTTACGTTTTACGATGTTACTAATAGTTTTTATAACTCCTTCCGGTACTCTAGAACAGCATTATTGTGTATTTAAACTCTACCGGTTTATGAAAAAAACCTTGAAGTAGGATTGCTTACTAAACTTTTAGTCTAGGTGATGCTTCACTAAGTAAATAATCAATGTTTACTTCTAAGTTCTTAATAGTTTATCACACAGTATGAGGGATTCATTTTGCTAATCATCAATCATTTACATAGATGGTACATCTCGACGCATAATTTCAAAGAAATGCAGTAATAAACCTGTTCATACTTGAATTTACGACTTTACTTTTCCTGCCATTTTTAATTATGTGAAACATTTTGTTAATACGTTCTTCAAGCTTGTTTTTTGCATATTTTTGTTTTTTTTTTTCATTTAAATAGCTCATGGCTAGAGGGATTTTGAAGTATATGTATACTGTTTTCATTGAGCTTGAATTTTGAATAGATAATTTAATATCAAAAAAATAAATAAAATCCTCTGATGGTGATTTTTCTACAACCAGAGAAATGAATAGTTCTTTTGTTTCTAATAGAACATCATTACGTAAAATCATATTATGGTCGGGTCCGTAGTCTCACAAGGCTTTAAAATATATGACTTCAAAACACTATAATATTTGAGACTCCTGGTGGAGAGTCCAGTCTCACAAGACGTCAAGTTATCAGTCGATAGCCTGAAAAACTTGGATAATGGTCAACCTTATACATCATTTCAGTTGCTAAAACACAGTTTTACAAGCTCTTTCAGTTTTACATAGCGAGAGGTACCATATACGAAATTAGTTTTATTATAATGAGAAATAGAAAGAAACTATTTATAGATACGGTAACTCGGCTTACTGAAAGACTTAGCTTACGGTACCTGAGTTATTGAAGAATGATTGAACTTGATGCAGATGCTTTTTGGGATCGATTATAACTCGCTGTATATTAGTGTACAGGTAGAGTTGGCGGGTGGTCAAACCCAGGATAGAAAACTGCAGCATCGAGTCAATAAAACTGGTCCAGTTACCAATCCATTCGAGTCTACCAAACGTCGCTGAAAGATTAAACAGAAAAAATGAACAATCAAAATGGATTTATAATTATATTTCTTGAAGCTCAATATTACTTACGATGATGACTTACACCAACAAGAGGATTTTAAGAACAGTAAATTCATGTTTCATAGCCTATTTGATAAAAATCTGAGAGTCATGTATGATATATAAAGGAAGGAGACTTTCTTACACAAGACATTATTATGAAAGAAAATGGGTTTCTCAGCTCTCATAACTTTCATAAATTTATATGCCTATAGTGTGTGGCAGACTTTTCACATTTTGACTTCTGAATGTTTCATGGAACAGACTCAGATCTATGACTCCGATCTTGGTTATGTCAAGTGAGTAAACGTGTGTTAGTTCAGCTCTGTCTTCTAACAGGTATTTTGTAGGGTTATACAGTTAAATTCACTACAAATTATACATCTAGTTATTCAGTTTCTTGAGCTAGATTCAATAGTAAAATTATATTTTTGATTATCTCACACTCTTTTTATTTATCTTGAAAAACATTCCTAATTCTTCAGTCTACCTTCTCGCCTGTAAAAGTGTAAATCCACCTAACTGTACACTATGGTTTGACCGAACAGAGGCACGCCGAAGAATGAGAATGCTCCGAAGCCAGGGCCAGCTATTTCTGGATCATTGTCTGAAGAGACCCTCTGCATTATTCGACAGCAAATCGAGGAATCTGTCCATAATGCCGTCCCAATGGCTGTGAAGTCTATATTTGAGGAACTTCAGGCATTGAAGGAGGAGAACAAACAGCTGCATGATAGAATTCGTGAGCTGGAGGTGTCTTGTCACCTGAAGGTCGACGACCTCGAGCAATACGGGCGCCGACATTCAATACATATTTTCGGGATCCCAGAGAGTGACAAAGAAGACATGGACCTGCTGGCGCTTGATGTCTCACATTGCGTTGGAAGGCGTCAACCACCTCAACAAGGGCAAACCTAAGAACCGACCCATCATAGTTCGACTCTGCAGCTACCGGACCAGAAAGATGATCTTTGATGCTAAGAGGAGGCTGAAGGGTTCTGGCGTCACCATTTGCGAGAATCTGACTGCGGAGCATCTCAAGATCCTCAACGCTGTGGCCGACCGTCATGGGCATAGGAATGTCTGGTCATCGGACGGGAGGATCAAGATCTCTATCGGTGAGGGAGGATCCAAGAGGGTCCACACAGTCGAGAGGATGACCGACCTTCAAGAAATAAAGGTGAATTAAATCATTTCAGGATTCGATGACTGAGGTGCCCTTCACTACAATAATAGGAAATTTGTATTGATACATTTCACAGTGGATATACCTTGGCATTTTTCATGAGCTGGCTTTCTGTTCTATAAATGAATCTTTTCACTGCTATTTATGATTATATATGAGGCAATTATTTCAAACTAAGGAGATCCACATCTGTTAATACTGATTAATAATATTTATCTTGATATTAATTCCCAAAACTATGTTCAATGCATCAACTACTATACTCCAGAGGGTACTTAGAGAATCATTATCTCTATTCTTACTAATAAATATTACATCTCTTACCAAAATTATTTCCATAATTAATAATTTTCGAAATGCTGAATTTCAAATAAATTGGATGATTAACATACGTTATAGATATAGATGTAATCTATAGGTATAGATAGTAATCTCTTCTATATTAGGTGTACATAATGATATCTTCTACTATTGCCACAGCTCGAACAATAGAATCTGGAGTGTGAAGAATTATTGATAGAACAGAGGGGTGGGTAGTCTGTTCATATGCTTATATATAGGGGCTGTGTTTCATTTAACATTATCTTAGACATTCATCACTAAAATATTACAGTACTCAATTTACTACTTCTATCGTTATTGCAACTCCCAATAGTTAATTATACTTCTAATACTATATAATATTTTTTATACTTCACCGTTCAATCCTATATAAAACTCATCTAAAATAATCTAGCACTTTCTCCATCATTGCCTCTACTTCTTATTTTTCTTTCTCATTTCTCTCCTTGATCTTATATTTATAATGATTACTAGAATATTGTTGTAATTTTTATTACATTTATTATAACTGGTGTGATTTTTGTGATGATGATTATTATTCTTTTCTATTCTTCTTCTTCTTCTTCTTCTTCTTCTTCTTCTTCTTCTTCTTCTTCTTCTTCTTCTTCTTCTTCTTCTCTTCTTCTTCTTCTTCTTCTTCTCTTTCTTTTTATTTTCTTCTTCTTCTTATCTCCTTGATTAATTCAAGATCACAATACAATGTTCTATTTCTTATTCTATAGTTCAGTTTCATAAGTTCTTCTCAATTTGTGCACATCCCTTCTTTCTCTTCTCTTCTTCCCTATTATTATCATTATTTTCCCTGTGATTTTTCCACTAGCTATCCAGCATGTTCAAATGTTTATTTCTCTTTCTATATCTATTTCTCTTTCTACCTTTTCTCTTCCTATCTCATTACTTTCTACTAATATCCATATTTGATATTCGATTCTTCCCCACATTCAATCATACTATTCCTCTTCAATTTCATGCAAATATTATTCATTATCAGTTCTATTATGTATCTTTTCTCTATTGATAACTTTCTTCAAAGATTTTTCGTTTTTCTGCTGGCTTTTTCTTCTCTTTTGCAGTTTTTACTGGATCCCATTTCGCTCTATCTCCACCTTGAACACGATCTTCCACTACTGGATTCCATCTCTCTCTATCTCCACTTGGACTCGATTTTCCACCACTGGATTCCATCTCTCTCTGTCTCCACTTGGACTCGATCTTCCACTACTGGATTCCTTCTCGCTCTACCTCCACTTGTACCCGGTTCTTCCACTACTGGATACCTACTCACCCTATCTCCACTTGGACTAGATCTCCCACTACCAGTTCTCCCTCAATCTTCATCTTCTTCACCATTAGGATTATTCATCACCGGAACTGCATACATCTACATCTTATTGTCTTTAGTGAATTTTTTGAACTAGTGTTTTAAATAGTGAAGGGAGCCGAACTGTCAAGGCATACTGAATGCACTCGAATCAAGAGACTTTTTCATTTAGGTTGAGTTTTATCAGTTTCATCCCCATTTTCCCCGTCATGTGTCGTTCTGAGGTCGGTTCACGATTCGTCTGCTGCTTCCATGATGCCTCTCACTGACACGTCAGCTCGCTCGCCCTCAAGTAGGTATGATTATTTCAATAATAGTAATAATGGCGCAGGTATGTTTCTAGCAAATAAGCTCCACTCTTTCAAAAAACTTTTCAAGGTTGCTCACCTTAACGTACAATCCCTCAGCTGCCACATTGATGAACTCAGAGCAATCTTCCGTTTTCAGGACTTCAATATAATCGGAATTCCCGAATTATTTTTGAAGCCTAGTATTTCATCAAATTTTGTTGCATTGCCTGGATATAATCTTTTCCGGAATGATAGATTAAATAAAGCTTGTGGGGATGTAGCAATTTATGTGAAACATGGTATCAAAACAAAAGTTTTAATCACATCTAAACAAGAGTATTGTTCCAGACTAGAGTTTATGCTACTTGAATTATCCTTATCTAGTACTGATAAATTACTCGTTGGTATCTGTTATCGCCCACCAAAAATAGGTCATTTCACAGATTTCGAAAATGCCTTGCTTTCTCTTATGCCTTGTTATAACCGTATACTAGTTATGGGGGATATGAACACCGACTTGAACATGACAAATCGTAACTTTGACTACTTTCAACTGACTACAATTTTCCAATGCCTAAACATGACTATTTTACCTCTCGATCCAACTCATCATACTAATGAATCAGACACACTCATTTACCTTCTCATTGTTAGTGATCCCAATGAGGTTGTTCAAGCAGGCCAAATCTCATTCCCAGCTATTTCTAGACATGATTTGATCTACTGTGTACTTTCCCATAAGATACCCAAGCCAGAACAGAAAATTTACACATATAGAGACTTCAAAAACTTTGATGAAGCCGCCCTCCTGACTGATGTGGCTCAGACTCCATGGCATCAAATTGAAGCATTACCCTCAGTTGATGACATGGTCAAGAATTTCGAGAATTGGACTTTGACTTTGCATGACAAACATGCACCTTATGTGACAAGGAGGATTAATAGAAAATGACGAGTACCGTGGATGACTGAAGACATACTTAAGATGATGGAACGTAGAGACAAAGCACATAGAAAATTGAAAAAGACATTCGACTTGAACAGTTTAATTTATTATGGGAGCCTTAGAAATAGAGTTAAACAGGAATTACGGAACTCAAAGATTAGGTACTTGAATTCGTTCATGACAAACAATGGACAAGACTCTTAATCACTTTGGCCGGGAATAAAAGAATTCGGGCTTGGCAAACAGAAATCGAATCCCCGAATTGACTTACCATTGAACAATATAAATGACCATTTCGTTCCACACTCTAACCAACGCGACGAAGTTGTCATTGCTAATCATATCGATGTTCTTGAAGAGCAGGTTACAAACTTAGATTTACTGAATCAATTTCATTTCCATCCAATCTCAGAAGAAGACACTTTCAAAGCAATTCAACGTATTCATAGTTATGCTATGGGTGTAGACAAAATTCCTATTAATTTATCAAGAAGATGTTATTTGCTGTTTTACCAACCATTACATACATTTTCAACAAGTCACTTGAAGAAGGCAATTTCCCTGAAAACTGGGAGTTTGCTCTGGTTCGCCCTCTAAATAAAGTTCCATCACCCAATAAAGTTGAGGATTTTAGACCAATCAGAGTATTCTACCTGCATTGTCCAACCTGCATTGTCCAAAGTGCTAGAAAGACTCATTCATGCTCAAGTTGTGAAATTTTTAGATAAGAATAGTAAGCTTCATAACTTTCAATCAGGCTCTAGGAAATTCCATTCAACTGAGACAGCTCTGCTTCGTGTCACTGATGATATAAGGTTAGTTATGGACCAAAGAAAATGCACCATCCTCACCCTATTGGATTTTTCTAAAGCATTCGATACTGTTGATCATACAGTCCTTTTGAATAAGTTGGCTATTCTTGGTTTCAGTCACAACTCGTTAGTTTGGTTCAAATCCTATCTATTGGCTAGGAAACAATGTTTATCTGTCGTTGACAAAAAGTCAACTTGGAAAAACGTTATGCATGGAGTACCACAAGGTTCAATTTTAGGCCCTCTCCTCTTCACTTTGTATGCTAATGACCTTTCTTCCATTATCAAATTCTCCAGTTTCCATACTTATGCAGACGACCTTCAAATCTATTTAAGCTGTCCCATAACAAAAATTAATGAAACAGTTGGATTAATGAATCAGGATATCAATTCAATAGTGGAATGGACAAATAAAAATGGCCTTAAGCTTAATCCCATCAGAACACAACCCATTATAATTGGATATTCTCGTCTTACAAACAATATTGACCTTCGAGTCGATTCACAAAATTAGTGTAGACGGTAATGACATTCCTTACTGTAGCTCAGTTAAAAATTTAGTATTATTAAGAATGATACTCTTGACTGGTCAGAACAAGTGAACAAAACTTGTAAAAAGGTATTCTCAGCCATGCATGCATTGAAGAAAATGCACGATATCCTCCCTAGAAACATTAAATTATTATTGGTTCAATCTCTCATCTTCCCACATCTAATGTATTGTAATTCTGTTCTTAACGATATGCAAGTCACTCTGAATGATAAACTACAGCGTTGCCAAAATTATTGTCTAAGTTTCGTCTACTCTCTCCAACGCCATGATCATATCACCCCAGCCCACATTGCTAGTTCAACATTAAAGCTTCCCGATCAAAGGCTTTTTCGAATAGTCAAGCTTGTTAGAGATATCTTGAAATACGGTTATCTGAACTATTTTAAAGATGATTTCAAATTTGTCTCTGAAGGTAGAAGGATAGATGCTTCACATACTAGAACTGGAGAAAGTACTTTAAGGATACCCAATCATCGAACTACTATTTTCACAAAATCCTTCTCAGTCAGTGCCTGTCGTGCATGGAATGCACTTCCTGTTTCTATCAAGCTTCATCCTGACTTTGAAAAAACATCTTTGGGACAAATGACTGAAACTGTCCGGCCCTAGAACGATCACATGACAACCATCCCTCACCCATTCCACCAATATAAACCTTTAAACCTGTTATAGAACGAATTATATATATATATATATATATATATATATATATATATATATATATATATATATATATAAATTATGTAAACTTAAACAATTGATGTGCTGACTACTATTTCTGTCAGTACCGCTTAGTGTCGCTCTCAGCGCGCTCATTTTAGTTAGTCTACTCCAGCCACTTGATGTGTTAACATGTATTTTTTGCAAATAAAATTTCTTTTTAAAAACTGAGTTTTAATGAACGTGAACGTGTTTGGCGCCCGAACAGGGACCCCGAAGAGTTTTTCGTGAAAATTTCGTGAAAATTGTGCTGTTCATTTAACCGCCAGTTTATATTGATCAATTATCAATCACAAGTGATCGCGGAAAATTCGAAAGTCGGGGTCGCAACTGATATGAACCATCATCAAGACCGTCAAGTGGAAGAGTGACTCATCAACACCAACAACCAACAACCACCATCCTGGGGAAGAAAGGCAAGAAGGATAGCAGACCAGACCATAAACTTCTTATCGATTACCGGCCAAGGTTAAGATCGTACCTGGCTCTGGCTGCATAAATAGACTGCAACAAAAAAGAACCGTGATCATCTCAAGACACAAACTCGATGGACTAACTGGTCCAATTCTTGAAACTATCTCATCTCAGTTGGATAAACAAATTGTAATGATTTTAGTCGAAGGAATCAACCACCAGCTTGGAGCTCACCTACAAACGCTAGGAATCAAAGACCTCAGTGATGCAAGACAGGCTATTATCAATAAGAGTAGTGCTTATTTGAAACATTTAGGATTTACTACTGATGTAGCACAAATGAATCAAACTTTCAGTAAATCTGAAGGAAAACAAAACTCGTCAAATTCCAATCAAAATTCGCATCCGAAAAATTTCCATCAGTTTCAAAACCAAAACAATTCAAATCAAAGAAACTTTTCTCAATCTCAAAATCGTAATTTCAATTTCAATCAGAGAAATTTTTCTCAACCTCAAAATCATTTCAATCAGAGAAATTTCTCTCAGCCTCAAAATAATTTCAACAGAGGACAATCCTTTCAAAGTAGATTTCGTAATGGACAAAGTTTCCAAAATCACAACTTCAATCGTAATCCAAATGCAAACTTCAATAATAACAACCAAAATTTGAATCAAAAATCAAACGATGTGAGCATGAGAACAGTTTCCAACTTTCAAAAGTTTCCAGTTCACAATATTGAATCTTCTGAAAATGAGTTTTCCGAATTTGAAAGCATGAATGCTAGAATGAGTTCTATGGAAAATGCTGTAAGTGACCTTTGCGAGAAAATGAATCATTTTTTAGAAGTAGGCTCGAACAACAATCCAAAAACGTAGTATTAGATTTGAATACGATCTCTCTTGATTTGCCTCATATTCATTACAATGATTCACGAATTTTGATCGATACAGGTAGTAAATATAATTTCATTAAACCTCAAATGGTTTCTCCTCAGACAAAAATAATTGATTGTGATTATAAAATTCGTACACCCGCTGGTGAATCTAATGGAAAAGGTTGTGTAAATATTAATGCTAAGAATATGCTTGGTGTTGATAAAGATGAAAAATTTTATGTGTATGATTTTAGCGATAATTATGATGTTCATATTGGAAAGCAAACATTGCAAGGGTTGAAAGCTAAAATTTATTTGGAGACCAATTGTCTCATAACGAAAGATTGCACGATACCACTGTTAGGAATGAATCATATTGAAATCAACAAAGGTTGGAATGAATTGAAAATTAAAACTAATGTTTGCACTCCATCAGATAAGCTATGTGCTGTTAGTATTAAGGAATTGCAGTTGTATAATATTGTAACTGATATTGATAGGAATGGTTTTATTGAGATTGAATATTTTTCTGATTGTGACAAAACGTTGAATATCGAAACAGTTTCTGTAGAAGAATGTGAATTGTACATGGATTATGTGAGATGATCGATAATCCCCTCTCCATTGACGAAATCACTTCTTTATTGAGAACTGAGCATATGAACTCAGAAGAGAAAGAATGCATTATTAGTACTCTTATGAAATATCCCGAAATAATAAAATTCGAAGGTGATATATTAACTGCTACTAACTTGCTCAAGCTTAAAATAGTGACTGCAGACGAAGAACCTGTTTATTCAAAAAACTACCGCTATCCTATCTCATTCAGGCAGGATATTAGTAATGAAATAAACAAGTTACTCGAACAAAAGATAATAAGACCGTCTAATTCTCCGTACAACTCTCCCTTATGGGTTGTGCCGAAGAAACCTGATGCTTCAGGAAAACGCAAAGTTCGTCTTGTAGTAGATTATCGGAAATTGAACAACAAAACTAAAGATGATAGATTTCCTCTCCCGAATATTGAAGACTTGTTCTCAAAAATCGGTCGAGCAACGTACTTTTCGGCTATTGACCTTGTTTCAGGATTCCATCAAATTGAAATGGAACCCGAATCAAAAACAGCTTTTAGTACTGAAAATGGTCATTATGAGTTTCTCAGAATGCCATTTGGGTTGAAAAATGCTCCACCTCAATTTCAAAGGACAATGAACTTGATATTTTGTGATTTACCAAATGTTTTTGTATATCTCGATAATATTATTATTTTTAGTGATAGCTTACAAGAGCACATGAAACACCTGAACGTTGTATTCAAACGATTGAAAACTCATCAACTAAAAATACAATTGGACAAGACCGAATTCTTTAAGAAAGAACTTCTATTTCTAGGTAACATAGTTTCGGAAAAAGGCATTCAGCCTAACCCTGAAAAAGTAAAAGCAATAAAAGATTTTCCCGTTCCACAAACTACTAAACAAATAAAACAATTTTTAGGTTTGGCAGGATACTACAGAAAAATGATAAAAGGATTCGCTAAAATAGCTCAACCTTTAACTAACGCATTGAGAAAAACATCCACTATAAACCCAAAAGATCCTAAATTCATTGAAGCTGTCAATTTTCTGAAAGAAGCAATTACTAACGCACCAATATTGCAGTTACCTAATTGAATGATCCATATATTTTGACAACAGACGCATCCAATGTAAGCTTAGGGGCGGTCCTTAGTCAAATGACTGACAATAAAGATCTCCCAATTTCATTCGCTTCTAGAACACTCAATCCCGCTGAACAAAATCTTTCTACTATTGAAAAAGAAATGTTGGCAATAACTTGGGCAGTGAAACATTTCAGGCCATATTTGTATGGAAGAAAATTCACCCTAAGAACAGATCACAAGCCACTCCAATGGCTTCATTCTCTAAAAGAACCAAATGCTAAATTAATGTGATGGAAATTGTTAATGGAAGAGTATGATTACACCGTAGAATTCATAAAAGGTCGCTCAAATTGTGTTGCTGATTGTCTCTCACGGCCTTTCAATGTAAATATGATGGAAAGTAGTGATGAATTTACAGGTTTTGACGATTCAGAATTATTCCCAGGCTTTCCCGCGGAAAATAATGCGAACAATGCCAATGACAATGCCAATGACAATGTCAATAACAATGATTGAATTGAATTGAATTGAATTGAATGACTGCCTTTATTTTCGTAGAGAGCGAAGTTAGGGCGCAGTCGGCCCTCTCTTACACTTAACTCTCTATTACAAGATAACAATACAAAAAATACAAATAATATGATAAAGAAAAAAAAATATTACAAACAATATGAAAAAACAAACTATATCTACTTATTAAAATAATAACAAATTTTAAATAATTGAAAAGAGAACAAAATAAATTAACTTGGGGAAAAAAAATGTATATAACAATACTGATTAACAGTAGTGATACTTCATCACTGTAGTGAACAAAAAAAAAAAAAAAAGATCCTAATGTAAACAAAATACAAAAACGACAACTATAGTGTTTGCTATACATTCCATTCCTACATATTATTATAAATCTTGAAGTGAATAAGTAAATCACATTTATATTTAATTGATTGTAAAAAAAAAAAAAAAAAAAAGACCATCAAGGAGCCAATTTCAAGATTCTACATTCACACACACACACACACACACACACACACACACACACACACACACACACACACACACACACACACACACACACACACACACACACACACACACACACACACACACACACACACACACACACACACACACACACACACACACACACACACAAAGAAGATATATTGATCAATACACAGTCGCTATAAGTCGCTCCAGCCAGCCCCCCTCACAAAGTTCATGACAGCCGCACTGAACTGGGATTGCCGCTGAATTGCCCTCACCTCCATTGGTAGCGAGTTCCACAGTCGGCAGGCAGTCACATGAAAAGACCTGTTATAGACCACCGTACGATGCCTAGGCACAGTCAACACAGACAAACTATTTCTAGTTCCACCTCTCCCAACCTCTCCCAGAAATCTAAATTTAATACTCAAATAATCAGGGCTCTTATTGGCGATTAGTTTAAATAGAAACATAAGTATGCGGTAGGATCGAAACCTTTTGAGCCTGAGCACGTTAAGCTGAACGAAGTAGGGAGTGATATGTTCACCTCGATCTAGATTATTAACAAATCTTAAGCAATAATTTTGAGCTCTCTGAAGCCTATCGGACAGTGCCACAGTCATGTCATGGGTAACAGCGTCACAGTAGAGAAAGGTCGGAAAGATTAGGGTCTTTACCAGCATCAATCTTACCTGAAAAGGTAGAAAAGGGCTGATCTTCTTCAGAGAATGTATGCCAGCAAAGACCCTATTACAAGTGCTAGTAATGTGTTCGGTCCAGTCGAGATGTCTGTTCATTAAGACACCCAAGTTTTTTACTGTATTACAGTACTCCAACTGTTGGTCATTTATTGTCACAAAAGGTCCATTGGCATAGTCAAGGTTAGGTAAGCGTCTATTATGTCCTATTACTATTGCTTTTGATTTATTTTCATTAATGTTTAAACCATGTTGTGATGTCCATTCCGTGATGCTGAGTAAGTCAAAGTTCATTTTGTTAACAGCGTTGTCAAAGTCGTCAATGTCAAAATGCAAGTAAATTTGCAGGTCGTCAGCATACATGTGATATTTAGTATTGGTCAGTCTGTGAGGTAAGTCATTAATGTATAAGCTGAATAACAGAGGGCCCAGCACCGATCCCTGTGGCACACCCCTATTGACCACCCGCCACCCAGATTGACCTCCATTTGCCAGTACACACTGCTGTCTATCTGCTAGATATGATCTAATCCAGGCAATGCTGTTGGCTGAAAAACCCAGATTAATCATTTTTTTAAGCAGAAGAGGATGATATATTGAATTAAAGGCCTTACTCATATCAATCAGTACCATCAGAGTGAGCTGTCCATTATCCATAGCCAAGCGTATATCATCTGTTACACATAAAAGGGCACTCATAGTACTGTATCCCTTCCTGAAGCCTGATTGGAATTTATTGAGAAGATTGAACGTTGAAACATGACCATTAATTTGTTCATGTGCATATTTTTCTAGCCCCTTGGACATGACAGACAGCACTGCAACTGGACGATAATCAGATGGAGAGGAAGGATTGGAAGTTTTATTGAGAGGGATGATTTTGGAGGTTTTGAATTCAGTGGGGAAAACAGAAGAAATGAGTGAAGTGTTATAGAGATGTGTGATGAATGGAAGGGCAATAGGCAAAATAATTTTGATAAATTTCATTGGAAGCAAATCAGCACCAACAGCTTCACTCCTGATGGACAAGATTGCATTCAGTACATTGGCTTCAGTGTCCGCAGCAAAGTAGAACTCATCCTGCCTTCGTGCTGTCCTGTACTGGTCTGTATACTCTTGTGCCATATCCAATGTCCCTGGAATATCCACAAAGAAATTATTCAATTCATCAGGGCTGTGATTCAGTATCAACCTGTTCCTATCCTTGCCAACTCCGAGTTTCCTCAGTGTTCGCCATTTGGATGCAGTCGATCTAGCAGACCCAAGAGTGCTGCGGAAGTATCGGCACTTGGAGTTTCGAAGTTGCTGTTTGCAGTGATTCCTTGCTCTTTTATACTCGGCAAACAGCAGCGGGTCACGTGAGCGCCTGGAAAGTCTACATAATCTGTCTCGCTCCTTCATCAGCCGCCTGATCTCAGGACTAATCCATGGCGCCGGTACTCTTGTTACGCGCCTTACCTTAGGAGGTACAAACTTGTTGAAGAGGTAATGTGTATACTCATAAAACATTGTCAGCATTTCATTAACATCATTTGTAAAGTAAAAATAGTACCAGGGCAGACCAGACGCCTCTCTAAAAAGTTCAGGATAGTTAATATTCTTGAAATCTCGATAATGAATCAATCTTGGCTCAGGCTTGGGAACTTTGATGGCATAGACACAATAAATAAGGTCATGGTGTGACAATCCTGGAGCCGGCATCTGCCCATGTGTTCTGACCGCATCCTCCTCTGAAACAGCAATCAGATCCAACAGGGTGTGGGAGGCTGAGGTATGGTGAGTGGCCTGCACAGGCAACAGGGATAAATTACAGGAGTTGAAAATTGTCATTAATTGATTTTTCTCAGGTGAATTGTGTCTGAGTAAGTCCGTGTTAAAGTCACCCATGACTATGATATGTCTGTAGGCAGCCATACTCTCAATGAGGGCAACTTCAAACTCCTCCATAAACCCAATGTGCGGAGGTCTGTAGCACACAGCGATAAGCACCTTGCTCCCATTGATAAAAATATCCAGAAGCATGAACTCTGGTTTACTTGCTCTGTTTGTGTCGGATTTAACAATAATTCTAGGCTTTAGAGCATGCTTCACATAGGCTGCAACACCACCTCCGTTTTTATGAAGGCGATCATTTCTCAGCAACGAGTATCCCGCTAGTTCAACTCGGCTTGAAGGCACGATCGGTTTTAACCATGTTTCGCATACCAAGATCACATCACACTCCTGTGTCTCAAACATACAGCGAAACTCATCAATGTGACAACCTATAGACTGCGCATTCACATGAGCTACTTTGAGAAATTTTGAATAATTAAGAAAATTATTGCGGAGCTGCTCCCCAACGCTCAGCGCGGCGCCGTCATCATTTCGATAACTCATTGGCTGAGATTACAATCACTAACGCGAGAGGAAAAGGCCGACAGAGACAGACCCCACAACCATAGACTACATCAAAATATCTTCTCAACACTATCACACAAACATTCATACTCCCTTGCATACTTATTAATACTAATGAGATATAGATCATGATGCTTTAACTAAATTTTAAGATTAGTAGGGATAAAAAAAAAAAAAAGAAGAGGGAAAGCAAGGGTAAAAATAGGTGAATTATAAACGCGGAGAAAAAAAAATAAGCCCACCAGAAAGCCAGACGAACATCATTGACTCCAATATTATTATATATAAAAATTTTAAGTTCGATGATTATTGAATGAAACATTTAAGATCTTCCAAGCAACAAGTAACAGAACATGAGAGCTGACAGCCTGATGCTTAACAAGATGAGTTACTAGAGCAGATATGTAATAATTTATTATTTAAATCAATTCAGTGTCATACAAGAAATATAATTGGAAGTGATAAGTGAAAGGATTCCTATGCTTAAAGCGCATTTAAAGATAAATTTTCATTTACATCCTTACAAAAAAAAGAAGTAGATATATCATTAAAGTACAAAAGAAAAATCATGCTTTTTATTCTATGTAATGATATTCGATTGGTAGTGTCCATATTGGAAGTGAAATGTGGCTTAAACTAACAAGATAGAATGAAGGCATGAGGAAAATCATCACAAACTGAGAGAATTGATTTGAAAAATAGATAAATAAATAAATCAGTAAAATACCAACAGTAATAGAACATAGCACAAACAGCATTGATCTACTAAAATATAACATTCATACATAAGAAAGGAAACAGAAGAGAGTGGCAGATGTATAGGATAGCAATGCAGATAATTAAATAGCAAGAAAAAAAATAATTACATTTAGTAGGTAACGAATTGTTTTGTAAATCTGATCGAAATAATCAATCTACTAAATACATGAGAAATATATTAATTACATAAGAACAATTTGCATTCTAATACTATATCAACTAAAATGCATCGCACAAGATGAGTGCGATGAGCACATGATGAGTACGATGACATTGATATCAATGATCTGCTAAGATTCCATAACAATGAAGCTCCTCCGTCGGTAAATGAAAGTATATTGAATGATCTTGATGAACAATTAGGTAACAATTCGATAGTTAATGCAAATATTGATAATATTAATGAAAATAATGTGGAAACTGGCAACGAAAACCTTGTAAATAATACTAATAATGATAATGACAATGACTCACTAATGACACAACATTCTCAAGAAAGTTCAGATGATAGAATAGGTATAATGGACGAAAATAGTATCACAAACACTGAAGCAAACCAAATAGTTATTTCACGAGGTAAAGGAAAACCCCAATTCAAAAAGATCTTTAATAAAAACAGAATAATTTTCAAATACAGAGACGCACGTGACATTGGAAACAACGTAGAAGAAATACGAGAGTATTTGAAACCTGATACTGTGTACGGTATAGTATTTTCAAATAAAAGTCCATTGTTTGAAGCTCTAAAAACAGAAATTCTAAGTTCAATGACCAATGAAATTGTCAAAATAGTTCCCAACATAAAATTCCGAATCTACAAAAGAATAAACGCCGACATAACTGATGTAGATGAACAAACAATGATAATAGCTCGATGTCATGAAGACAAAAACTTCCACAGAGGAATTAACGAGAATTATAAACAAATACGTAAAAACTACTATTGGCCCGCAATGCACAAAGACGTAACCGAATTTGTAAATAAATGTGAAATCTGTTTGAAAACCAAGTATGAAAGAAACCCAATTAAAACTAAATTCAAAGTAACTCCCACACCTACTAAACCTTTCGAAAAACTTCAGATTGACACTTTCACGTATATTAAAATCCTCACAATTGTCGATTCGTTTTCTAAAAGACTTTCCGCCTACACATTGAAATCAGCTAACAGTATCGAAATAATAAAAAATCTTAACAACTATCTTTCAGTTTTCCCAATTCCAAAATGCATTCAAACCGATAACGGATTAGAATTCAACAATGCACTATACAAACAATTCACTGAAATAAATGGTATTGAAACTTACTTCACCACACCTTATCATCCCCAATCTCAAGGACTAATAGAAAGAACACACTCCACAATTATTGAAATTCTACAAGGACTCGAAATTAAATTCCCAAAATATAGTGTTGATCAAAAACTTCGATTAGCTTTGCGAACCTATAACAATTCGATAAAAGATCAATTTAACTTAAGCCCAAATGAACTAACTTTCGGAATTCAGAATTATTTACCAAAAAATCAAGATCAGGATAATCCCGCAGTAATCACTGAAGAACTTGCTAATCAATACTTCAAAGAAATACAAGCGTTGAATGATGCCGTTTACAAGAAAATAATCGAGGAAAAAGAAAAACGAACAGAAAAATGTAACAAAAATAGAAAGGAACCACCTGAAATACCAGATAGGATATTCATCAAAAACCCGAAATTTCACAAAAATGTTCCAAGGTATAGCACAGCTACTAAGGAAGGTGATAGGTTTAAACTGAAAAGAAATTTAATCAAAATCCACCCTAACAGAATGGAAAGGCCTCGTAAAAAAGTAAAAGATAATCTAATTGTTGCAGATGAAGGCAATGACCATCCTTCTGTTGTTCCTGATCCCAGCAACGTTGACAGACTTGACAAAGACAGCAGGAATAATTCCGATTAAAATAGGACAATCAATGCTCATTAACGACACATACAAAGTTATCCATTTTACTAATGTGACTGACCTTAAACTACAATCTTTGAAATTACAGACTCATATTAATAATCTGCAAGTCGCTTACATATCCTCTGACATTATTGAATCTTTGAAGAAAATTTCACTCAACCAATATTTTAAATTAGAAATGATTTCTGAAAATTAAAATAAAAAGCTAAAACGTGGACTAATGAACGGATTAGGAAACGCCATATCATGGTTGACAGGACTTATGACTGCTGACGACAAAGAACACCTCATGTTATTGGTAAAATAGAAAATAATGAATTACATCTTGTTAAAAATGAAGAACATAATTTCGAAATGAACCATGAGTTAATTAAGAAATTTAATTTCGATGTTGAGCATATTAATTCAAATAATAAAGCATTAGAAAATATTACTAACGAAACTGCCAATATTGTCGAAAATATGCCAGCTGTTGACTTAATTACTTTGACTATACAATAATTGTTGGATGATGAAATAAATGATGTTGTTAACTCGTTGATGTATTGCAAAGAAGGGAAACTTCATCCATCAATTTTGAGCTTTGATGATTTTCGTAGATTAATTAATTATAAGAATTATTCATAAGCTAGTAGAGATTCCAGTATTTTATGGGAAATTAGTAATAGCACTTGTATTTTATCGAAATCTGTTATAACTTACATTATCCATTTACCGAAATTAAACGATTTATTTGAAAAATATGACCTTCTGTCCTATCCTGTTGAAATGGAATCAAATGTTTACACCATGAAATTGAAAGAAAAATCGATATCTGTGTCTCAAAACAAAAAGCTTTGGAAACTGACCAATTGTCAAAAATTCTCTTCTATTTCTTTCTGTACTTCAGGAGAAATTATACATGATAACTGTATTTTGTCTGTAGTAAATTAGTTGTGTAAGAATAGAAATAATTAATGATAGACCATTTATGAATTATTTCGAAAATTGTAATTGTATTTTAGGATATAAGTTTGATCAAATTAATATCAATAATGGCACTATAAATACTCCTTCATCTTTCCTTATCAATCTGGATATCAATGATAAAATGACAGATGTAAAATTACCGTTTACTTCAGTTACCACATACGCACAAAAATTAAGTCATGTACCAAATAAAATTCATACTAAACTTATCGATTTGAAAGATGTTAGTGAACTTGATGATATTGAACCTAGAGATTTTGATTTTATAAATTTTGAAGATTCTTTCGTCCTTAAGACACGCCACATTGTAATTTTTGTTCTAAGTACATTTATACTTCTTGTAATTTTGATAATTGTTTATTACAAATTTAAGAAGCCAACCAGTGTACTAAATTACCGAATTGATACACAAGTACCAATATCATCAACCCCTACCATAAGCTATATTGTACCACCTAGAAATTATATCTAAGTTAGTAAACTTTAATTTGTAACTTCATTTCAATTTTTGATTTAAACTTTTACAATATTTCCATTAATAAATAAATCCTTAGTTTAAATAATTAAATTAACGTTTTGGTAGAGAGCTAGTGGGGAGGATATTTTTAATATTCTTTCCGAAGAATGGACATTGATATGTCCAAAGCTCCGCCAATTTATGTAGATGCATAACAATATAATTATTATCTATAGTTATTATATCACAAATTGCTTTTTCATATCATATACAGTTCAATAATTATTTTCTTAGTCTATATTATGTAAATTCATCTATAATAAATTTTGCTGTATAGCTATTGTATATAAGTGTATAAGCCAGTATATATTGTAATCTACATAAATAAAGTACTCAATCAGTCAATCAATCAATCTACTTTGACCACCCCCAGCATGAATGAATTTTGCATTTTTAAGGAAATTTTGGTTCAGATACCTTTGTCATCAGCTTCTAGAACTCCACGAAAGACGCCACTGTATTCGTATCCACGGAGACGGAGCTCTTTGTAAATATCAGAAGCATTGAGAGTGATGTTACAGGAACGTGAAAATGCTAAAGGGCTGCTGAGGTCAATCTGTTGTTTGGTGACATCTTGAGGCAAGTGCACCCGGCCGGAAACTGCCAATGATCCTCCTTCAGACACTTCGAACTCACCTGTGTAATCCAAAACATTGAACAGAAACCTGACAGGCCCTGCAACATTAAAAGGTCAATTCTTACGATCTTATTCATTGTTCCAGAAAATCCAAAAAAATTGAAAGTATATTTAGACATTGCATTTCTTAGCAATGAGAGTCATACAACTGTTCAGTCATTTCACTATTATATTATATTGACGAGCTGAAGGAATAAGTTATTACCAGGAAATAGAAGCAACTGTAAAACACATCCCTTAACAAAAAGTTCTTTCAATAGGCTTTGAAAAATAATTCACTGCAGTTTCATGTTGGGTAGACTTCAAGATGGAATATTAAATTCAGTTAACCAGTGTCAATATCGTTAATCCTAGTTTTGTTATGATATATCGTAGGAGGGAAGCACCCTTACATTTTGTGAATCATAAATAATATGTTATTTCAATTGAAATTAATTAATCCATTTATTCAATATCATCCAAGAATGATTACAAAATAGGTTGATACAATTGGGTGCAACGTTGCCAAATAAGAGTTTATCAACTTCATCCATAGCTACTGATTATAAATGAGAATAATTCAATATCTTTATAATGCACCTGACGAATTGGCAACGTCAATGGGTGAGAGAGGTGAGGGGGACTCAACTATTCTAATTTCCATCGGACTATTTTCGTGCGGTTGACTTTAGTGTTGGTTTTGGTGTCACCTTTTATGATGGATGAATGAAACCATGTAGGCTACCGTACTTGAAGATTAAGCCAATGTTCATGGTAATAAGTTACTGTCAGGCATATTCAGAGCTAAAATTGCTTGATCATTTATTAACATTTTTAACATTTTATTAACATTTAATTATTTGTACATTTACCTTCCATGGGCATGACGGTTGCACGATGAATCTTAAAATTTTCCAGTATGACAGGAGTCTCTTCAAAGGACAGGCCCTGCATTTCGACGAATTTTCTCCACACAAGAGTCTTGAAAATCAATTACAATCATTAAAAAAATATTCTTCTATAACATTTTTGAAAATCATCAAAATGAGATGAAAAATCATAAAAGTAGCGTAACGACATATTATGACTTATGACTGCTTGAAGAAGGACATTTTTGATAAAATTGAAAACTGGAATGGTAGGTACCGGTAGCCTATCTTTTCCTCTTCAGAAAATATAAATTATTATTTTTACTTCCTTAACAATTCATTTTCAAAGTAAGATGAAGATCTCTTGAGTACTTGGGAACGGAAAGTATTGAGAAAGATTTACGGACCAGTCTGAAACAATGGGGTGTGGAGAATAAGGACAAATCAAGAGTTACGTGACCTATACCAAAAAACAGAAATTGTTAACAAAATAAAATACAGGCGACTGAGTTGGTTGGGTCACGTGGGAAGGATGAGTGACTCAAGAGCAGTAAAGAAGGTCTTCAGAGAAAATCCAGGAGGAAGGAGACTACGAGGACGCCCACGAAAACGCTGGCTACAAGATGTGGAACAAGATTTGAGGTGGCTGGGTGTCCGAGGTTGGAGAAGAAGAACTGGTGACAGAGAGGAATGGAGAGGCATCATAGAGGAGGTCAAGGCCCTAAACGGGCCGTAGCACCACGAAGTAAGTAAGTAAGTAACAATTCATTTGGAATTGATATGATTCACCATTCAATGAGATATAGTTTCTCACCACCATTCATCCTCTCGACAAAGAAATATCAATTGAATAGAATTCTCAATAGGCTACCGTATTCATATATATTTCATGCACTCAATACCTATCATATTTATCAGTTCCTTTAATTCACATACCAGGTATCCTGCAGCAGGGAAGAGGACACGTTCATCAATAGCATGGCCAGTCAAGAAAGCATCAGATTCCTTGCTCAATTCAATTTCAATCACACATTCTCTGGAGCGAAATTCATCTTGTATCTGCAATAGAACCGAATTTCAATTACAAGACATGAGTAATTATTTTGAATCTTTGGAATTTTTCTCTATAAAACTGTTCATACTTGTTACTAATATTTAGAGAAGCTTTTTTATACTCCACGTATTACAGTCATATGAATACAGCTTATTATGTAGTTTTTAGTTTTGTGATGCTATCGTAAATTAGAATGATTTACTTGTTTCACTTTCCCAATTAATATTTTCAACTTTACATTCAGATTCCCAATTTTGGTTTTATATTTCTTAATTTATGTTGAATATTTGTTTCACTCACCTCGCCTCACCTACTACCAAAGGTAAGGAAAGTATTTTGCTTCCCAAAAAAATTAAGGTACCCCAATATTTCATGTTTTCTATACGTTTCAAGGTCCCCTATGTGCAAAAACATTATTTTTTGGTATCTTATTAATTTTTAATAATTTCATTATGATTGTTTGTTTGGACAAACTCACTTTTTGTGAAAAATTTGCCACACTCCATTCCATGGAATGATCCCATTTGACCATGGACTGAATCATTGGTGTTCCTCGAGATACTGGAAACGTGACAGGCTTGTAGAGTTTCCCAACATTGGGCTGGACACCAGCGTTATAAGCTCTGCAAATAATTTCATTATGACTACGGTACAACAATTCTTTAATTTTCAAAGTATTGATCAAATAAAATATGAAAGACAGCCTCACCCATATTCTGCAATATCAACTAAACTAAAACTAGATATGCCTATATGTATGATATTTTTACAGACATATTATTTATTATTATGAGTGTCATAATTCTATAGTAGATCTACCATAGAGATAATATAGCATAATGCTATTAATTTCAGAACTAATCCTATTAATAGAACTGATATTCTATGAATCTACACATATAAATCCAAAATAATCTTTTACGCCTTGACAATATAGACTACGGTACCGTACACACTAAAGTGTTTGGAGTGCCACTCACTGAATATAAAAGAAATGATTTTTTCTACAACTGCGTGTAAAGAAAGAATTTGCATACTCAATTCTCCACGTGAAACAGCCTATTTCTGAGGAGAATCTACCTTTTCGCTTGCTAACCATCTGCGCATGCGCAGTAGATTTTCTTTACGCTCACAAATCATTCGCGCATGCGCAGAAGAGTTTCTTTATGCTTGCTAATCAGCTGATAATAAGCAGTTCGCTAAAGACAAACCACTCTCGGTCAGATCTTAACCTGAAAAGTCGGAAATTATACTTATACCGATTCTACAGCCATGATGGATATCAGTGTAGACGAATTATTATAAACTCCACCAGATATAAGTGATTTAACAGGTATGTGCAGTTGTAGAAAAAAATTTGTATGTAATTCGCGCGTAATGCTTCTTTATTGCTCTTGCAAAATTATCACGCTCCGCTTCGTGTCATGTGATAACTGTTTTGCGCGAGCGATAAAGTCGTGCATTATGCTCTTAATACATAAATAGCTATTTCACCCCACTTGGATGTAATGAGCTGTTTTTCGTGCGTCATATTATGGAGGAAAGTGATTGTTTTCTGACCAGGCCGGTGAAATTTTTACGGCCCTGGGGCTCTAAAACAACTGTGAAGTCAGCTGATTCTGATATGAACGTGTTTACAAAATAGTTTATGGAACGGAATTATGCTTCTAGAATTAAATAAAGTATTTTGCAATAAGATACTATCATTCTATTTGGATGAATGAAATACAAATAAGGTATTATAAACTATTCAAATTCAATTTTCAGAGTATAATAGAATCTAACCTCAAACCTCATAGCACTGCATATCAAGAGACCTGGTGGATAATTTTGGAACTACTTGAACAATATCCATGGTGCTGAACGTTTTTACAATAATAGTTTATGAAACGGAATCAGTTTATGCTTCTAGAATTGAATAAAGTTTTCTGCAATAATATACTGTCATTTTATTTGGTTGAATGCATGAAATACAGATAAGATATTCTATTATAAACTATTCAAACTCGATTTTTAGAGTAGTATGAACTTCTAACCTAAACTTTCGAAGTCGACAACAACAAGCATTGTTGACATTGACATTCAGATTGGTCAAATTCCAAGTGTGCTAAAACAGCTGATCAAAAAACTTTTCATCATATGTATTTATTATTCAATAATTGAAACATTTATAATAATATCATCTTATAATCATTTGTAAGAATAAAAAAGTATAAACTCAACCTCCCACATAATTAAACATAATCTTTTAGGTTATTTAAACAAATCAGAATAAAAAATAAAAATACTTGGACAATTTCCTGATATTCAGATTATCTCAGATTTGCTAGAGCTTTGATCTTCCACTTTTGCTTTCAGAAGAGCTTAATAAACAATTATTCTCATATATATATTGTTTATTTTTCTGTGTGGCAAAAAATAGGTTCGCACCATGGGCAAAAATGTTTTTCCAGCTCTCAATTTTTTCTAGTCCTCGGCCTAAGGCCTCAGACTTGAAAACCGATTTCGAGCCGGAAAAGTCTCATTCTCGGCCCTAGGTGTGAAATATACTATTACAATGAATCTTCTCAAGTGATGTAGGTAATGGCTATGATTTACGTAAATTACATCACACCTAATATTGTTGCTGTTGTTGAAAATAATTGCTTTGCATTCGAATTGTGAAATTTATATAAGCGGATGGAATAAGTGAATTTTCAAGATTTAAAGATTTCACAGCACTTTAAAGACTGACTTTTGCTTCTGAATGAGCATTCAAATGGACGATTACCACATATACAGCATTTTATAACATTTACATCCGTCATCTTGATATTCTATTTGAAGAAAGGAATAATTGTTGACATATAAGTTTTTGACTCTTACTTTCCAATGCCGCTCAGCAAATAGCTCAAATTATCGGTATGTCCACGTTTTGAAAGACCAATGTTAGTGCAGCTGGAACCCAATGAGCGTTTGAGTATGGCCTGCAGAGCACAGTGAGGTGCCACTTCGAACACGATTGCATTCTCTGGAATGTGTTGAATGGCCTCGTAGAAGAGAACAGGAGACAGCAGATTGTTAACATAGTAGTCTGCAGATGAGCTTTGTGCCAGAGCTGTGTGCCATGAGCTTTCTGGAATTGATGAACTGATCCATTTGGCTGTGCGTGGCTTAGGGTTTGGTAGCATCTGAAAATAAGTAACGATTCAATAAGGATATAAATTTATCAGAATCAAATTTGCTTAAGATATATGTTTCTTTGTGTATTTGTGTAATTTCATCTGAAGATTATAAGTTAATTTGCTCTGAAAACTGGATTTCTCATTCATAGGCAATAGATCCATTCACAGTTTATCAAGAATCTATTTTATTGGAGCCGACAACTATCCTTAGGTTGATAGGTGTTAAATGCTATTCCAACCGTTTAAGGAAAAATTGGTAGCACGGCAAATGGTACGCCCTGGTGTGGGACTCAAACTACAAAATATATCCCTGGTTATAAAAAATTATTGGTAGGATAGATATCTTGATAGATTGTGAATGGGAGATGCTGCTGAGTGGGAAATCGGTTCAAGAAAGTTCAGGTTCTAATGAGTAAATATTTTTTACGCAGTAGCAAGATGGAGAGCAATAAAAATAATGAAGTTTTATCCAGTGAAAACATTCAAAACTTAGATGAAGAATCACAAGATTTAGACCTAACCTTAAACAATGACTCAAACGATAGTGTAGCTGTAAGTGAAAACGTTTCAAATGTAACAATCATGAGAAAGTAGTAGAAATATCAAATGAAACAAGTATGGTAGGAGCTAAAAATGATATAAATCTTATAGCATTCCTAACACAAAGGTTTGATGAGCAAAATGCTAGGTTTGACGAGCAAAATGCTAGGTTTGACGAGCAAAATGCCAAGATTGATGAGCAAAATGCTAAGATTGATAATTTGAAACAAGATCAAAATGCTAGGTTTGATGATATGAAGCAAGAATTTGCTAGCATAAAACTAGATCAGGTTAGTACAAAGCGGGAAATAAAAGAGATAAATGATACATTAAGTAAAAATCACAAAGAAATAGGTCATCTACAGCAGAAAACTAATGATCTTGAAACATCAATGTTAGATGTAGAAACATCAATGCAAAACAAAATCATTCAAGTTTCTGATAGGGTCAGTGAGGTTAATGAAAGAGTAAATAAAAATAAGATCATAGTTGAGCAACAAAATATGACACAAAATGCTATCAATGCAGAAAATAATGAAAGTATTAAGCATGTTGAAAAAGAGGTTGTAGAATTAAACGAAAAAGTAGACAAGGAAATCAAGGTATTATCCTCTTTGAAAATAGATTGTCAAGAAAATACAGCTGCTATAACTGAGGTTAGAAAAAACATAAATAAAATTAACATGTCAACAAAACCGATGTGTAATCATACTGGTAACAATAGTAATTTCGATAGGTTTGAATTCCAAATGCAAATTGACAAAAAGAATCCAATGCATTTCTTAATAAACTTGACCGAGTATCTTGAGAGAAATGAAATCACAAACTGGATCAAAATTAAGGGTATTTTGGAAAACAATTTTAATTCAAATTTTGCTCATCGTGATTGGTGGATTTTCATTCGTTTTGATATAAATAACTTTGAAGAATTTAAAGAGAAATTCATTGCTAGAATGTGGTCAGACAACATTCAGTCATCTGCTAGAGATGATTTGAGATTTGGAAAATATAAGCCAAACTTATCTAAGAATCTTACTGAGTATTATATTTCTCGTTTCAACATTGCTAAGAATCTAATTCCAGCCTTAGATAAAGATACTATTTTCAAGTTTTTGAAAGGTCATTTTGATGAAACCATATCTACAGCTGCTATTATTCGTAACATTAAGACTAGTGATGAGTTTATTTGTTTGTTGAATGAGTTTGACAATACTGACACTTACAAAGTAAACAGACAAATGCCCCGTGATCATAACAATGCTCAAGCTGGAAGTCAAAATAAAACAATAAGTTTTCATCAGAGTGAACATAGGGATGATAGAAATAGGTCTCAGAATTCAAATGGTGTGATGTTTCATGATAATAATAAGCAGTATCAAGGAGGTAGGAATTATTTCCAAAATCGACGGTACCAAAATGGACCAAACAATAATGGTCATAGAGATCAAAATTTTCAGCATAATTTCAGAGATAATAGAAATCATCAACTTGGGAATTCAAATCAATCAAATCCAAATCGACCAGCTAACAACTACCAGTTAGATTTCAGCCTACCACCGCCAGGTTATATGCCTGCTCAAACTTCAAATCAGACAAATGCAAATCGTCCAAGACATAATGCTCCTTTAAACTAATAATGGGACGACGAAACGACAGCCCTGCTCTCCCAGTTAAGGAAAGGTCAAATTTTGATATAACTGTAGACATGAATAAAATAAATTTTGAAACTGAAACTTCAAACAGATTTGAAGTAAGAAAGCCAGAATTAATCAGTCAAATTCATGTGCAAGAAAATAGCTGTAAGAATTTAAGTAATGAAGTAATGCCTAGTTATCAAGAAAGTCATATTAAAGCATCAAGTGTTAATATGGTACATACTCCAGAAATTCAGGTAGATGAAGCTATGAGTAAATCTGAAATTGTTTGTCAAGAAGAACCATACATGATAGGTTGTATTTTTAATGAACTATTGGAGGAACAAGAGAATACTCCACCTACTGGATATGACTTAGCAGAAATAGAAGTACAAATTTTCAATAAGAAATATCAAATGATTATTGACACCGGCTCTGAGGTAAATGTAATTAATGAGAAACTTGTTGATGAAATGAAGAAAAACAATCTCAAGTTGAACTTGGTACCAGCTCCTAATGTAAGTATAGTTGTAGCTACTGGTATGAGACATAAGAAGATAAATAAACAGATTATGTTAGAGGTATTTTTTGGTAAGTTAGAATTGCCAATAGTTTTTCTTATAGTTCAAGATTTAAATGTGGATATTTTGGTGGGTTGTGATTTCTTAAAAGATGCTGGAGCAATTATTGATTTTAATCAAAATATGATATCACTGAAAGATTGTTGTTTTCCATTTATAAAAAAGGATACCTTGAAGTACAATAGACTTTTTCATGTTAACATGGTAAGAGACCAAGAAACGTTTGATACTTTATGGAAGCAGCAGATTGATAATTTAAGATTACAGCTAAGCGATGAATCTCCTGAATTGGTAAACAAATTAATTGAAGTATTTGAAAATAACAAAGATATTTTCTCTGATAGTCCTGGATCTGCAAAAGACTATTTATGTCAACTTAAAATGAAAAATGATGTGAAATTAGATAAGAAGAGTTATCCGATTCCATATCAGTATAGAGATCAAGTCAAGAAAGAATTGAAGAAAATGTTAGATCAGAAAATCATTGAACCAGGTAGTTCTGAATATACAAGCCCTATGGTAGTAGTGAAAAAACCAAACAATGAAATTCGATTATGTTTAGATGGAAGAGAAATAAATAAGTACATAATAAGGGATTTTACAGAAACTGAACCAATAGATAACTTGATCATACGTTTCAATAAGTGCAACTACATTAGCAGTTTTGATCTCACTCAAGGTTTCAATCAGGTAAAATTAACTGAAGATAGTAAAAAGTATGTAGCTTTCAATGTTTTTGGACAGACTTATCAATATACACATCTACCATTTGGATTGAATATTAGTGGTTCTGAATTTATCAAGTGCTTGTACAAAATGCTAGGTGAAGAGGTTTGTGAGTTTACTATTGCTTATATTGATGATCTTGCCATTTCTAGTATATCTCTTGAACAACATATCAGTCGAATTGAATTATTATTCAATAAGTTGAGGGAAAGTAATTTGAAGTTGAAACTGAATAAATCGAAATTTATTGCAGATAAGATAAAGTATTTGGGTTATATTATCAGTAAAAATGGTATTGAAGCAGATGACTCTAAGCTAAATGCTATTCAGAAATTTCCCATTCCTCAAAATTTGAAACAATTGCAGTCATTCATAGGTCTCTGTAATTTTTACAGAAAGTTTCAGAAAAATTATTCATACTTGACAAATCGTTTTAAGCATCTTCTATGCAAGAAAAATAAATTCATTTGGACTGAAAAAGATAATGATACCTTTCAAGAAATCAAAGATAGGTTCATCGACTGTGTGATCTTGAAACATCCTGATTATAACAAAAATTTCATTTTGGCCACTGATGCCAGTGATGTAGGAATTGCAGCTGAGTTATTTCAGGAAGGTGAAGATAAGGAACACTGTGTCATTGCATATGCTAGCAGAAGCTTAACGAAATCTGAATTAAATTACACAATATGTGAGAAAGAATGTTTAGCTGTATTATTTGGCTTGATGAAACTTCAAAATTATTTTGGTAATCAAAAAATAGTTGTCCGTACAGATCATAAAGCCTTGACCTTTTTAAAAAAATGTAAGATAGGACATGGTCGTTTGGGAAGATGGATTCTTGCATTACAGAATTTTAATATTGAGTGGGAATTTGTAGCAGGAAAGGATAACATTGTGCCAGATATCATTTCTAGAACTGATTATGAAGGTAATTTAGAAAATCGAAATTCAAATGAATTCAAGGTATTGAATATCATTAAGAGTGATAACAAGTTAATTGAGATAGTAAAGAAGATCAAAGAAATTCAAAAAGATGATGTTTGGTTAAAAAATGTAAGAGAAAAGTTGGAGACAGGTAATTTGAATATCAACAAATTTTTTAAAGTAAATGATGATCTTTTGTTCACTAGAAAATCTGGAAAGAATAGTTTTTGGAAAGTTTGTGTGCCTTCAGCACTGTATGAAGAATTGATAGTTGAATTTCATGAAAGATTAGGTCATGTAGGTATATCAAAAACATGCAAATTTATTGAAGAAACTTTTTACATAAAAGATTGTTACAGACTTGTTACCAAAACTATAAGATACTGTAAGTATTGTCAACTTGTAAAGACATCAAATGAAAAGAAATTATTAGAAATGCATACCATAATTTCTGAGAAAAAACATCACAAAGTGTTCATTGATGTTTATGGAGAATTACCAGGTGGCAAGTACAAATGGATGTGCATTATTCATGATGGCTTTACTAAGTTTACAAAGTTGTATCCTATAGTTAAGGCTAACGCCCATAATTTAGTAAAAGTTGTTGAGAAATATGTAAATGAATTTGGTAAATTTGAATATATAATCAGTGATAATGGTACTTGTTTTCAAAGCAGATTGTGGAAAGAATCTATGGAAAGATTAGGTATAAAATATTACTACATTTCAGTTTATCATCCCCAGGCAAATCTTAGTGAAAGACCATTGAAAGAGGTCAATCGCATATTGAGAACTTACGTTCCTGTAAATAAGCATAATATTTGGTACAAGTATATTGATAAGGTTGAATTTGTCATCAACAACAATTTTCATGAATCGACTGGTCACATACCCATGGAGCTTATGATGAATCATAAATTGGCACATCTTGTTTTCAAGTATATCAAATATCCTGTAGAAAATAAGTTTGAACTTGAAGAAGAAAGTATCAGAAACAAACGAATACTGTACAGAATAAAGAATAGAGGTGTCATCAGGAGATTCAAACAGAATATGCATAATAAACCCAAGTATAAATTCAAGGTTGATGATCTAGTTGTAATTCGAAATTACATTTTGTCGAGCAAGCTGAAGAAGTTTTCTGCCAAGCTGTGTCCTAAATATCGTGGACCTTACATAATAAGAGATGATCTCAATAAAGGGTGTTTCAAACTGGAAGAGATAAGTACAGGTAAAATTGTGAGAGTCAATCAATATATGATGAAGAAATACCATCAGAAAGCACACAATGATTAGGAATCCTGTGTTATGCCGGGATTCAGAATAGCATAATCGCTACACAGTGTATGGTAAGAGTCCATAATTGTGTCTTTTTTCTTTCCTGTAGCCTATTTTCTTGGCCCTTAATCTTTTCAATTTTCGATTCTTTCCTGTCTTTGTGTAATATTCAGTAAATTTCTTCTATGATGCATATCTTAACCAATCTTGTCCATAGTCATTTAAATTTGTATTTTTTCTGAAATAATATTAGAAGTTGAAATAGTAGCTTATTTTCCTAATCTTTAATTGTTGATAAAACTTAACTTTTCTAAAATCTATCCATTGTAGTGTAAATAATTGTTTGCTTGCGGTATATTTTTTCATCATGTATTACATATTTTAATCATGTCTATTTTTTTTTAGGTATCATATTAGGTAATTAGGTTTTTCAGAGCAATTATGTCCCATGTTCTCATCTTTCATTGCATATTGTGCCATAAGCCATATGTAATTAGGTTATAGTTTTCTTCTGGGCTTTTAACCCATTTTGCATTTTATTTTTTCTTTGCTGTCCAATACTTTGGATTTTTGGTAGACAAGTAGGTGTGATTCTTTTAGAGGTGTGGGCGTGAACCACATACGGCTGGACTCGATTATCTGACCTACTTGTTTGCGATATAAAAACCTTATGACTGCAACAACAAATGTTTGTAAAACCTTTTGCATACTTTTGTTTTTGTGGTCCGATACTAGAGTCTGCTATCACATTGCCTTACAGACATCTAGGAACTTTCCACCCAGTCACAATAGTCAACATTTTTTTCCTTCACCAGTTGTTTTTGTGGGAGTGATAGCTCACAATTATAACAAATTAGAGTCATACTTGGAATTTACAAAATTCCATAGTAGTATATTTTATTAAATATACTTCCTCATGAAAGTTCAGTACTGACATGTAGGATAGGCTCTAATTAATCTTTCTCTTCTTTGTATTGTTTTAGGGAATTTATTTACCCAGTTTTCTTTTCTCTTGTTTGTATTTTTTAGGGAACTTATTTACCCAGTATTCATCTTGATCATCTTTGTATTATAATCTTGAAATGTTTGTACTTATTATACAGTCTTTAAATTTTAAATTATTTTAAAAAAATAATTGGTTCAATTTAAAACGTTTTGTTATATTATTAATTGAAATAAGTGTTTTGTAATTGATTTTTTTTTTAATTTTAAAACTGTTTGTTCTATAAATTTTGATATGATTGATTATCGTTTGAAATGGATGCTGGAGTGTATGTAGAATTTTTAGTGGGGTTTGTTGATTAGAATTTTGCTGGTATGTGATTGTTTTTTGAGATGGAAACCCATTATTGCCTAAAGAAGGAATAACAGAGGTTATGACTTAGAGAGGCAGTAATGAGATAATATTTTTTGTGTTGATTACTTATGTTGATTGCCATAGATGCAAAATAATGATTAATAATGTTGATTGCCATAGATGCAGATTACTTATGAATATTGTTTGCCTTTGAAGCAAAATATTATTGATGTTTTGAATGGTTTCTTGTTTAATGATTGATAGTAAAGTTTTGTCATGAAATGTAGTTTGTGTTTAGAACATTGAAGAGTCGAAATAAACTATAGTATCCAACAAACGATGATTAACAATATTAAATAATTTGCTTTTTATACAATTTTTGAACACAAAATTAAAACTAAATAATTTTGAAACCCTGAATGATAAATCATAAATGTGAAATGAACATGCTATAAATGAAATGTTATATTAAATGATAATGAAATGCAGATATATTATGAAATGATTGTGAATAGAAGACCAATTGTCTGAAATTATTGAAATATGTATTGAAATTAAATTTTGTTGTGATAATCTGATGTTTTTTTTTTTACAATTTTGATAATGATACAGGGTGTTATGAAATTATATTTCTATTTTGAAGAATGGATTAAAATTTGATATTTGAACAGTGAATAGATGAAAATGAATGATTTTTTTTTAAATTTATCATTGATATGTCCATATTTCACAATTTATGTATTGCTGACTGTATAATAAGATGTTAACAAATTTCAATTTCATAGATACTTAAAATAATTTTCATGTGTATTAGATTGTATTGATAGCCTAATCAAGTTTTTCTTTTTAGTTTATAAGCATTTTAAGATAACAGGTACAGCACAGACATTAACATTGAAATAGTTATCATGTGAATCTCGAAATCAGCAACAAGTGAACGCCATGAAGAGTGTTAAGAACATTTGGGTGATTTTCGAACTAGTGTGACTCATCTACGCTGCGGCCTACACCAATAACTACGCCAAAATCTACGCTGATGCCTACACTAATAACTACGCCAATAACTACGCCAAAATGCCAAAATCTACGCCGATGCCTGTGCTGATATCAATGCCTGCGCCAATGCCAATAGCTACGTCAATGCCTGCGCCAATGCCAAAATCTGCGCCAATGCTGCAACAATGCCAAAATCTGTGCCAATGCTGCACCAATGCCAATAGCTACGCCAATGCCTGCGCCAATGCTGATGCCAACACCAAAATCAACGCCGATGCCTGTGCTGATGTCAATGCCTGCGCCAATGCCAATAGCTACGCCAATGCCAAAATCTGCGCCAATGCTAATGCCAATGCCTGCGCCAATGCCAATGCCTGCGCCAATGCCAATATCAACGCCGATGCCAAAGCCGACACCAAAGCATACGCCAATAGCAATGCCAATGCTTATTGCTGACTCTGTATCTCAAACTTCAACACTACTGCATTACCTGGAGGTAATTGCCATCCATGTTCACATTCACAACTTTGAATTCAGAAGAACAGTCACAGTATCATGAAAGAATTGATTCAAAAAATCCTCTCCTAAATTATTCCTGTATGCAGAACTCTAAACCTTGAAAGCTGAAAATATCAAAAAACCAAACCTTACCTAAATTAATCCTCACCTAAATTAATCCTGTATGCAGCGTCTATCTCTTTTCCAAAAAACGAATTACATTGTCATTTCAAGCCTGAAATGTACATTGTATAATTACAAATATGATACAAAATTTATGTGACTCTGTATTGAATTTGGAATGCAGCCGTCTACTACAAACATGAAGCAATGCTAACTGAGATGTCACCTGTATCGAGTTTGGTATGCAGCAGTCGACTACAAGTATCAGCCCAACACTACGTGCATCCAGATCAGCCCAACACTTAACGTCATCACATTGGAGTCACACTTAACTGAAAATCATACTGAGTGCCTTAACGGACTGTTTTCCAAAATGTGCATCAATAAAATCAACCGCGTCAATAGTGAAAGAAATGAACATTTTTTGATTTATTGAAATTTTATGTGAAAATTAAATGTAACAATTCATCAATTCATTTAAAAAAAAATAATAATAATAATAAATTTTTCATTCAACATACATAATTTTTTTTATGCAATAAAAATTGAATTTTTCTATCTATTAAATTTATGTGCAATTTCAAAAAACTATTCTTTACATATTAAACTTTCTGTTGAGATATTTTTCTTTAAATTATAAAGCTAAATCAAAAGTAATATTGATATTCTATATTTTGAGATATTGTTTGGAAACATATAACAAACGCTATTGATGAATTTTTATAATAATTTTCAATATTTTGGATGACATGTAATGTTTTTCTAGAAAAAATTGTTACTGTTCTCAAATTTAAATTTCAACAATTTTCATTAGGGTCAATGTAAATTTTTTCTTTAAATTTTCAAACAGTAAAATTTTTTTATGTCAAGAGGGGGGTATTTGTAATATTACATTTTTCTTCTCACATTGGAATCGAATCTTCAATTCGAGATCTATGGAACTTTATAGTAAATGTCAGAGTTATCAATAGACGGACAAATTTTTTGACGGAGAATTTATTATCGTAAATGTTTGTTGCATTGTTCCATGGTGTCACCGAGGCAGGGTTAACAAATTACTGGATAAATGGTTTATTTAAATCGAGATATATATAAAAATTTAAAATAACATTTTCAAAATAAAGTTTTATTGAGAACAGATGTAGAATGTGAATTCTAAACTTGTAAATTATAATTTTTTGGTGACGTGTCTGTAAAAATCGATACTGAACTAGGCGTTGGCTTCGTGACTTGCAACTTATGTCTTTTCCTGTTCCTCCTTCTCTAGAAAAATGGCTGGCTACAAGTGTTGTCGTGGAGTTTTGCTCTAAATCATTTTCGTTTATTAATGTTTTAAATTGAGTTTTATATAAATTTTTACATTCTGTTTTGTTCATAATTAGCTAGTAGTGTAGTCAAGCCAATAGCCACTGTGTTTCAACTGTAAACTAGATAAGTATTTTAGTTCGTAATAACTCTGAAATAATTAGGCTTAAGACATATGTTTCTTTGTGTATTTGTGTAATTTCATCTGAAGATTATAAGTTAATTTGCTCTGAAAACTGGATTTCTCATTCATAGGCAATAGATCCATTCACAGTTTATCAAGAATCTATTTTATTGGAGCCGACAACTATCCTTAGGTTGATAGGTGTTAAATGCTATTCCAACCATTTAAGGAAAAATTGGTAGCACGGCAGTCTGATTTCAAAGAGAAAATGCTATGTCATAGTGTTTACTTCCATAATGCTGTACTATAATGAGAATTTATTGATTGTGTGTGACTTTAGGCTACTAAGGAATAGTTTTTATTTTATAGTTCCGTGATGACAAAAATGTATATTACGTATACGTATAAATTCATCACTGGCCTACATTCATTCAATGATCTGGGCTTGGCTTCTATGTTGAGTTGAGTGTTTGATTTTTTCAATAAAACCACTAATAATCCTATATAATATTATAATTCCTTATGAGTCAACAAACGTTGCAATCTGGTTATGTCATAGGATGTAATTATTTTTTTCAATCACCATTTCTATTTATTGAAATTTCGAATATCAAGTAATCTTTTATCTTAATCTCATAGATTATAATTTTTCTTCTCGCAGATTTTCTTCATCTTTCATCAGTTTATTATTATAGTTTTGTATGTTTTTACTTCTTTAGTCCAATCCTTATTTCTCTATTACCCTCCCCAGTTAAAAATCAATATTCTTGGGAATGTATTGATCTGCTCGAAATATCCCAATATTTACATTCAAATCCCAGTAAATTCGCTCACTATAAAAAATCTACAGGTTTGGAAATGTATTAATCATGTGTACTATTTATGGTTTGAATGAAATAAATTAGTTGATTCTTGTAGTTTCTAAGAAAAAACTCATTGCTCCTCCTATAATTTTCATACCATATTCATTTATTAATCGGCTGTTAATAATTTGTATCAATGTAGCCTACCTAGAATGCATTCGCTCTCTAGGTACCTTGATTTGTATACTACTTTCATTTAATCTATTTTGTTGCCAGTTATATGAAACAAAGCAATAATACCGCGGTAATAACAAATTATGAAATTGATGTATAGAATCTGACCAACTACAGCCATAGAGCCGGGTGTAAGTTTAGAGTGGAGGATGCTGCGGCCTCTCCAATAGGCTGCTAGCACCGTCTGCTCAGCTGTGAATGCTCCATCCGCGTAAGCGCATCCCAGCTCACCCACTGAGTGACCGATTATTCCGTCTGCATGTATTCCTACGCTGGTCAACACATCAACTAGAGCCACCTAAATGGAAAACAGTAAAATTAAAAATAGTCCTTCATTTCTCTTACTGTCCGTTTTTGGGTCATGAGATTTGCTTTTTCATGATTAATTGTTTCATTTTATTCATTATTATGGAGATATATTGACAACAATTGAAAATTAGTACAAAGAAATAATGGACAATAAATGAAAATAAGGAATATTTGCTCTTTCATGATTAATTATTTCATTCTATTCACTATTATGAAGATATGTTGACAAAAATTGAAAATTAGTACAAAGGACAATAAATGAAAATAATAAATATTTGAAGGTCTATTACATTATATAATGAAGATTTCTTCAAGAGAAGTTTAAACCGACTCTATGACAAGATAACTGGAGAATAAGATATTATTCATTGTAAACATATAAAGGTACACAGTATACATGTATAATACTTTCTCGAATAATCTCTAGAACTTCAAAGATAGTAGAGTACCGGTTGCACAAAAGCCTGTTGAATTTTAATCATGATTAAATGTCACGAGGATCAATCAGGGAAGGCTTCTCATCTGATTGATTCTCGTGGAATTTAACTACGATATGCATGATCTGTAATCTTAAAATAATGAAATATTCAACTTTAGATAATTTGGGAAGAGATTTGGTTTTGTGGTCGTTCTGATAAGCTACCGATAAGATAAGCTACCGTACCTCCTGCTACTCCCGCTGTAGAGGTGATTACTTCAAATACAAAATTCTCTGAGTACCATAATGATATGAGTTTAAAAATGTTTATATTTGATTTTTTCTCATTCATACCTATAGAAGTCTCCAGAAATCTAAAATCTGATAGAATAACCTTTGATTTGGTTCTAGACAGAGGTTTTTAATCAAGAGGACAGTATTATAGGCTATTATATGAAAATGAGTATGGTAAGGTGCTGTACCTGGATTGCAGCAATCGATACGAAAGAATTCAGAAGGTTCTTGAAAGTGGCATCGTCTCCCTTCATGATAATGTCAAGTAGATCTACACCTTCAGGTCTGAGAGCATCAGCGCATTTGTTGATGGCTTTCTGGAATGGTTCCAGCACCATGAGATCACGACCCATGCCAGTCCATTGGCTCCCCATTCCAGAAAACACAAACCAGATGGGCTTCTTATTGCCATTGAATGTCTATGGAAAAAATATTGTTATTCAAATTCTTTATTCAACAAAACAAGCATATAGATTACAAACATTTGTTAATCGCCCATATGGGCCTCAAAGGGTCTGTATTTGGATCGACGAATCAGTAGCCTAGTCCATCAGAGAAATTATTTCTAATAGATCAGTAATACGGTATGATATACTTGTATTAGATACAATAGTATATGAAAATTATATGCATTATATTATATACTAAAAAAGATCTCTAATATAGATGAAACATTTCCATGGATTTGGAACATAATTTTCAATAAGTAGCCTACCTAGTTTCGAAGGCAATAAAGAGTACAATAGTATATTAGAGGAACTTCGATCTCGTCAGGAGCAAAGTTCAAATAACTCGTTGAAAAGATACAGAGAAATGTCTGCTCTTTTCTCCTAATCATTGCATTTTCTTTTATACATTCTTGTGAAAAAAATATGCACATATAGTGTTAGAATATTTATAAAAGTGTTTCATATAGCCTATATTTGAAATATGGTCATCTTTTTTTTAGATTAAGGTATGCGCACTGAAGTTCATCATGATATCATCAGATGAAGAAGAAGCCCTATTATTACTTGTTGAGGCGGCAGATTCTGAAAAAGTTGAAAGGCCAAAAAATGTGGGTGCATGCCATTAATAAAGATAGACTATGTCATGAATACGGTAGTTGAAAACTGTAATGAGGAAGCACCAACAACAGAATAAACTTTAACTTGTTATCACATGAACTAGAGGTAAAATCATAACAACTACTCAATTAAACAACAAATAACGCATCACTTAAATTCAAAATACAATTGAAGTGTATTCAATAATACTCATTACCTGAACATGTCGTTCCATCCTATCACTAATAATTATGGCATATCCACGATAGCCATGACCTGGTATATTGGAACTATGGATATTATGAAGTAGTGAGAAAAACTCTTCATTCCAAGGTAGAGCTTCAATCTTGAAAGAATAGAAACATCTTGAATCAAATAGGTTGTTAACGAGTAGTTTATTCTATGAGATACAGTAATTCCAATGAGATAACATCTACAATATACGAGTGATAGGTACTTCTTTCGTGATGATAAGATCTGATATAGTATTACAATTGTTTCAGATTATGTGTCTTATGATACGGAAATAGATTCAAATCAAATAGAAATAGATTCAATTAGTTATATAATTTTACAGCAATAGAGGTTGCTGTTGTGTAATTCTGAAAATGTTGTTCTATTTACTATGAGTTCCATAAAAAGATATAATATTCTACTTTTTGAATTCTATCTATATTATAGTGCACGATAATAATAATAATACTGAGGATGATGCCCACATAATCTCTAAGGGTTGTGCGTGGGTAATGGGTGAGATGAGGGATGATGATGACTACTTTTTAGGTAGATGGGACCGTGGTCTAATCGTCTCCTCCGAAATACGGGGTGGCCATATCTATGTGATTGAGCTGTGGTCAAAAACTTTTGCCCCGGTCGAGATTCGAACTCGGGTTCTCTTGATTATTACACCGGCGCGTTATCACTTCCCGGTACTTCAACGAGCCACCCAATTTATGTAAAAAACATCATTTATTTCAAAGAAAATAGTGATCATGCAGTCATTGTTCAAGATTACTCTCTCAAAAGAGCGCCTATACCTTTATAGGCCTTCCGTATTATTTACCTTGTCTAGAATGGCATTAACAGCTTCCTCAGTTCGACCAGAAACCGTGACAAGACGGGGTACTGGACCTGGGCAGGACATCATCTTCCGTTTAGCATTGGAACGCAGGATCACATGGGCGTTCGCTCCTCCGAATCCAAACGAATTCACACCAACGATGCCACCATTCCACGACATGTTCTTATCAACAACCTGCAGCAGAGGATACACAAATATATATTAAATACCGTTCTTGAAGTGGAAAAATTATTTCCAAGTATTTTTAATCTATTATTTTATTAATGTCAAAAAAGGGTGCTAGAATTCTATTTTATAAAAAATACCAAGTAATTTTATACACGTTATTTCCTACACTCTGAACAGAGATGTTGTGGAATTTCTCCATATGAAGGTGGAATAGAAGCGGAATTGTCAATATCGCTTTTATTAACCTTAACACGTTATTTTATTAAATCGATGTTATGAAAAAGCTCTATAATACCTGTAATCGCCCATCACTGAGTGCTGGAATATCAGGATTGGGACTTTTAAAATGGATATTTCCTGGAATTACACCCTGCTCCATGGCAATGATGATTTTGGCAACTGAGCAAAGTCCAGATGCTGGCTCTGAGTGACCCATATTCGATTTGACTGAGCCGATGAGCAACGGCGCAGCCCGATCCTTGGTGCAGAAGTAGTCTGCCAACGCATTCACTTCTTGTGGATCACCAACCTACAAAAATTTACACGGAGAATTAATAAATCACCGGGAAACTAAAAGAGTTTACAAGATTCCAAAATCAAAAAAAGTATCTGTTCATATATGAACTCAAAGTGAATTTGTAGTTTGTTGATGGCCAGTCACAAACAGAACTCCAACTTCAATAATATATCAGAATGAAATGGTAACTCCACAAATATTGTGTTTCTTCTCTCCTACAGTGCAGGTGTTGAGAAAGAGTATTATAAGTACATGAAATTTATTTACATGATAAATACGTTCATCATGCCTATAAAGGAATCTTCCAAAACACCGTAAAGATTTATTCACGTATATAAAAAATACATTCAATCAGGAATCTTCAAAAAAGCATATTATCAAAATAAAGTAAAATAAAATATCCGAATGCATATATTTTTATTACCTACCGGTATATCAATTATTTGGAGGTGTAAATAATAGAAGCAGAGAAACTGACAATTTCTGTGTTATCAAATTTCATTTAATGTGAGAATTAAATTTGTATGTTTTAGATTTTGTAAGACCAGCCTTTAACGAATATCCTCTACTTTTCATTGTTACATTTATTTTTATATCAACAATCCACCATATTGTAATAAACATATATAAACTTCTTGAAGAAACGAAAAGGGTCTATAAAATCAAAAAAAAAAAATTATAAATAGAAAATACGCCTACGTCATTCAAACTCATCTATTCAATTGAACAACTCTGGTTTACACTGCTATTTTTCTCATTAAAAACTTCACATTCTTACTATTGCTATAGAAATGTTATTTAATATGTCATTGACTAGATCTAGAGAAAGATAATTATTTTTAAGTTAGGGTACCTACTTACTATATTAGAAAAAGTGTCTTATTGGTTTTATTCAAGTAAAATTAGCTGTTCTCTTCATGTTTCCTCTCATTAACACAGTCTCCCTGTGTATATTGAATGAAGGCTAATTCGCATACAGAATGTACTCTGTAAAATGTGTTTTGATTCATGTAGGCAAATGTAACTTGGAAAATTCATGAGGATCAAATGTATTCATTACCGTACATATTTTGAGGATTACGGTGTGCCGTATCACTGTACCTTTGTCCCTGTTCCATGTGCTTCCACATACACTACATCAGCTGGATTGACACCTACTTCTGAATAGGTCTCTCTGATGAGTTTGTTCTGCATGTGACCAGCTGGAAAGGTGATTCCCTGCCTTTTATATCCGTCGTTGTTGGTTCTGGCATTCAAAATGGTTGCATAAATACGCTTTGCATCTTGAGCTTTCTGCAAAAATATCACTACTGCTGCCTCACTTCTCACATATCCGGTACCTGTTCACATCAACTCGTTTCATTGGTTTGACAATAATACAATAGTAATATTATTTTCCATGTGAAGTTACATCATCATTAAAACTATTTCCTCCAAATTTGTACAATAACTTCAATGTGCATATGATTTTCTTACCTACATCATCAAAAGATTTCCTCCAGATTGGTATAATAACTTCTCCACAAAGAATGTGGATATGATTGTGTTGAACTCTGTCATCAAAATTTTTCCTTTAAATTGGTACCTATTATAGCTTCTCTACTAAGAATTCAAACAATTAAACTCTAGGTACAAAGAACATTGATGAAGAATCAACTCTATAAAAGCCTATACCTGGATATTTAAATGGAAACAAACCTAAAAATATATAAACAGAGAACGAACTCTACAATGATAATAACCAAATCACAAAAAAACATACAATCCACTGGACATTGGGAAATTTTTAAAAATAAATTATTTATATCTTTGTATATTTCATATTTTATCAAGATAACTCTTTTTATCGTCTTTGTAAAAAAAAACTTATTTCAAAGCTTGTAGATGTAGTTTAATGTTTCTTTTAATTGCAACGTCAAGAGACATATTTCAAATGTGCGCAGAATCATATTGTCTAATAGACTATGTTTTCAAAGAAAAAAAATCATTCATGCAACTTTACAAAGATTAAGCATATTCAGAAGAATGAGAATATTAGCGTGAAAGAGTAGAATTTGGGATAGCAAATATAATCAATTGTTAGATACATATCTCATTTCAAATAAAATTATTTAAAAACTGGAGTTCAAGATTTCTTTATACTCGTATTCTCATTGAAAACTTATACTATTTTATAATTCATTCCACAATGGTAATACCGTATTAGATTATTTACAATATTGAGTATAATGCTGTTGGATAAATTGAAATTGAAGGGAGATTGAGTTCGAGAGAATGGTCCTGTATTAATTAATACGTGGTAGGTAGTTATTGTATCACTATAAAAATGATTAAATACTAAAATTTGAAAACGGTTAATCATAAGTATTTGCCTGAACTGTCAAAGGTTTTACACATTCCCTCCGGTGAGAGCATACTGAGCCTTTGAAATTGGAGAGAAGATGTGGGCTTGAGTAGAATATTGACTCCACCAGCAATAGCAGAATCACATTGTCCAGATCTCATTGCAGCAAATGCCTGCTGAAGGCCAAACATGCTGCTGGAACAGGCTGTGTCAATAGCGTAACTGGGACCTGTTAACAATGAACATCATCATGACTGCTTTCAAACATTATTAGTCGGTTTCTTCTATTATATTATTGTAAAAAGCAACTATAAAAATGATTCAATCAAATAGGTAGTCAATACGATACACTTGATATTATAGCCTATAGCCTACCTCCTTTTTCTAAAGAGAATATGCTGGATTTCTTTTTAAAGCTCTCAGACCACTACTGGTTGTAGTCCATATTCCAGGAAATAGTATTGAAAACTATAAATGCTACCATCAGTTAATTGCCTAAAATATGATGCATTCATTAAAGATGCAATGCATAAATGATGTAAAAAGAGTGACAAAATTATGATGGATTCATTAAAGATGCAGTGAATAAAATGATGTAAAAAGAGTGACAAAAATATGATGATTGTATATAAAGATACAATGCATATGTGACATGGATAGAATTTGATTTCTTATTTTATTGATTGATTTTTATGTGTTTTAGATTTAAGATTTTTCAGGAGAAAAGACTCTGATATTAGAATAATACTTTCCGTAGTTGGAATTTAGTGGGAAAATATAATTTAGGGAGTAAGTAGTATTATTGCAGCGACAATAAGATTCTGCTAACTTATGTCTAAACGACTCTGGGAACCAGCAAATTCAGGGATATTTGCTAGTTCTCACGGATGAGGCGGCTACACGAGGCAAGGACAAGGCGGATGTTTGGTAGCCTGTAGATATTTTCACAGAGGAATACTGCAGACCTGGCAAGTACCCGCTTGCCGAATCTCGTGAGAACCGACTCTTCCAATAGCAGCAGTTAGGCCTTCTGGCACACTGACGTGGAGAGGGGGAAGTTTTCCGGACGGAAAACCTCCAGTCGTTAAACAACCGAGGTATCAAGCGGATCAAAATCCAAACCGTATTGCAAAAAGTTAAGTTATTTTTCCGGCATTATGATATACGTGAGTGTCCTGTGGTTTGGGATTACGGTGGAAGTGATAGCTGTGGGTAAGTGCCAAAATTTCTAGCTCCTTATAAAACATTTTCACCCGGCCGAGACCCTAATCAATAAAATCATTGTTGTAGTAAATTTCTAGTTAGCAGAATCGTATTGAAAGGTAGTTGGGTTTTGAAGGAATAATATTTGGATAAAATGTACTGCATATTTCATTCTTTAAATTTCAAGTAATTGTCATAGCCTAATAAATGAGAAATTCTTTAGGTAATACCATGTTGTTGTCTATCCAGTTCCCATGACTCCTTTGAAGTAGTAATAAGATATCTTCAACCCCCATCAAGGGCGGTTACAAAACTGGTGGCTTGCGGTGAGATAGCTTGCAAAAATGTCTATCAAACCAGATCTGAGTCATGGGACAAAAATTCACTGTTAGAAACGAGAAAATAATAGAAAATTTGAATTGAAAAATAGATTTAATTGAGAAAGTGAATGTTGATTACTTTATTATAATCAGATCTTAGATGGAAATAGAATTGTTAGATTAATAGAAATAAGATTTTTCAGAGAAACCATTCAAAATTTAAGATTCCATGTCAACCCTTCAAGATGAATGAAGTACAACCTGATCTATCTGTTCAAAATGTAGATAGATCAGAAATAGAGTGTTTACAAGAGCAATTGAGACAACTTAGGGCACACTCGGAACGTGAACACTTAGAAAAAGCTAGATTACAGCAAGAGTTAGACACTGTTAATGCTTCAAACAGTCAACAGGTTCGACCAACAACCTTAGTACGTAAGGATTTAGGTTTACAATCACTTGTAAGAACATTTTCAGGTGAAGAAGGTGGACAAAAAGTAGAGGAATTTATTCAAAATTCAAAATTTGTAGCACAGTCTGGTAATTGGTCTGATAACGATAAAAAGCTCATATGTAAATTAAAAACATCTGGGGCTGCGTCTGTCTGTTTGAACACTCATCCCGAATCATTATCCGAGGGAGCAAATTTTGTTGAGTATGAAAAAGTTCTTCTAGAAAGATTCAAAGAGTTACGAGAACCTGAAAGTCATTTATTCGCGTTGAGTGCGATTAAACAACACCGGAATGAGCCAATACGCGCGTATGCGGATCGCTGTCGAGAATTAGGCTTAAAGGCAATACCAATCCCCAACGATCATCCTACAAAAGCTAAATACGCTCGCCTCCAACTAGATAGAACGGTTTTGACAGCTTTCATTCGAGGATTATTTGGTTCCGCGTCCATAACCCTACAAGTTCATCCCCCAAAAACCTTGGAAGAGGCGGTAGTCGTAGCCGAACGAGTTGAACAAGCGACCGCAGCAAATCAAGACAACGTGTTCGCTCTTTCATTTAAGAAGGATCAGAATGTGAAATCATACGGATATTTTAAGAGCAATCCAAATACACAGTTCAGACAGTCTGATAAGAAGGGACCTTGCTTTGCATGTGGTAGGATGGGTCACTTTGCTAGGGAATGTACCAACACGGGAACAGACTATTCCCCAAATCAGCAGAGAAATTTTTCTGAGTCACAACCGCGTAAATTCTACAATAAATTTGTGAGATACTGTTTTGTTTGTGGAGAATCGTCTCATACAGCGTATAATTGCGCTAAACGCGCTGCTCCTGTGAAAAATGAAAACATTAGTGCCCAAAAACCACAGCACTCGGAAAACTAAGATTGGCTGGGAGTCGCCCAACTACTCAGCCTAATCATGGAGAGGGGCATTGCAATATAGTTCCAAGAGTATCAACTCGCGGTAGAGGAAGTCACGTTACCATCGAGATTGAAGGTCAGTGCAAAACATTTTTAGTTGACACCGGCGCGGAGATATCTATCTTGAAAGAGGCTATTTCAGGTGTAAAACTAATAGAGGAAAAAGCTGTTGCTAAGGGTGTGACAGGCATGAATTAAGCAGTGATAGGAGCACAAGTTTTACAAATAAATGTCTTAAAGTTCAAGTTTGAACATAGATTTCTTATCGCCAATGTTGAGATTGAAGAGGATGGTTTGTTTGGTTGGGATTTGTTATCCAAATTGTACGCAGTTATCGATGTAGGTAATAATTCAATAACATTTGGAGGTGAGAAAGTAGGTGAAGTTCAAAATGAGTCATACAATAATATTGAAACGTCATATTTTTGTGATTGTGTTAGTGAAAATGAAAGTAGGAAAACTATAAGCTGTAATGCCCCGTCCGACCCCACCCATCCACTCCATGACAGGAGGAGGTCTGAGTTCAAAGATCGCGGAATGTCAAGAAAGACCCATTGTTTAAATGATCAAGTAAGACCGGCTACAGTATATACCGCACAAAGCACTTTTATCCCTGCTCATTCTGAAATTTTGATCGATGTTACTCTGAGAGATGTAATCAAGGAAGGGCTTATATTCATTGAACCCCCATTAGATCCACTGCCTGGAATAAGGGTTGCTCGTAGTGTTCAGCATGTCAACAATTCAATCTCATTTGTTAAAGTTATAAACCTTAATCCGTATCCAGTACAGCTATTAAAAATAAATGTATGGGTATTGCAGAGCATGTGAGGATTACTGAACCATCTTTACAGATAGCATCTGTATCAATGGATGAAAATAATTCAAAATTAGAAAAACAAATTGATGAGACTTTATCACATCTAAAGACTGAAGAAGCTGCGTTAATAAGTAAAGTATTAAAGCGCTATATCACAACATTTGAAGAGCCAGGATTAGAGGGATGTAATGTACCCGTTGAACATCATATCCCCACATTTGAAGAACGACCGATTGCGAAAAGACCCTATAGAGTACCTTACCACATGCGCCCAGTAGTGGAAGAGCATATAGCCGAAATGCTGAATAAAGGTATAATTGTACCGTCAAACAGTCCTTGGAGTGCACCGATTGTACTTGTAAGAAAGAAAACAACCGATGGAAGCCTCAAATATCGTTACTGTTCAGATTTCAGGCTTTTAAATTCAGTTACTAAAGCAAATGCATATCCATTATCGCTTATAAATGAGACACTTGAAGGACTAGGCAATAGTAAATATTTCTCAACTTTGGATTTGCAAAGTGGGTACCACCAAATAAAAATAGCAGAAGAGGACCAAGAAAAGACTGCTTTCACAACCGTCGGTGGGCATTTTGAGTATAAGAGAATGGCTTTTGGATTGACAGGTGCCCCTCATACATTCCAAAAATTGATGGACTCCCTCCTGGCCGAAATTTTAGGAACAGGGTGTTTTGTTTATTTAGACAATGTAATAGATCACAGTCAAACAATCAACCAACATGCAGAACGTCTAGCTCACGTGTTAGCAGTATTCGAGAATGCTGATTTGAAAGTAAATCTCGAAAAGTGCAATTTTGTGAAAAGTTGTGTTCGTTATCTGGGTCACCTGGTGACATCGGAAGGAGTGAAACCCGATCCGGAGAAAATCAAGGCGGTTAAACAATACCCTGAGCCGAAGAACGTGCAAGAAGTCAGGAGTTGGCTTGGTTTAGCCAATGTGACGTTTTATCGATGGATTTGCCTTAATAGCTCAACCCCTAACACAATTAACAAAGAAAGGAGTGGACTTTGTATGGGGGCCACAACAGATGGAATCATTCGAAAAATTGAAGAAATTATTGTGTTCGGAGAATGTTCTTATATTCCCTGACTTTGATCGCGAATTTATTGTTGCAACAGACACGTCAAGCACATCGATTGGCGTGATACTTTCACAGCAAACGGATAACGGAGAGAGGCCTGTAGCATTCGTGAGTCGACAATTGAATGACGCCGAGAAAAATTATAGTAGGCTACTACAGAACGTGAACTGCTGGCTGTTATGTATGCAACAAAAGAGTTTCGATGCTATCTTTTAGGAAGGAAGTTCACGCTAGTCACCGACCATGCAGCTCTGAAATGGATGCTAAGTCTGCGCGACCCTTCATCCAGACTAACCAGGTGGGCTCTGAGATTGGCTGAGTTTCAGTACGACGTGGTTCATAAGCCGGGTAAAAGACACTTCAATGCAGATGCTCTCAGTCGCGCCGTAAATGGAGTACAAATAGAAGGATTATCAGAAGATTGTGTTGCAGCCGAACAGCTGCATGATGATTGGTGCAATAAATTGTTGGAATCAAATCTGGGTCAAATAGAGAATGGATTAGTATGGTGGACCAACAAAAACGACGATCCATCTCACTGGAAATTAGCTGTCCCTAAAACACTAAGAACAACTGTGTTGAAACTGAATCACAGCACCCCTTGGGCGGGACACTCAGGACAAGAGAGAACCGCTAGTCGTGTGAAACAGAGATACTATTGGCCCGCACTAGGAGAAGATGTGAGAAAGTTTGTAGCAGAATGTCATGAATGTGCTCGTCGAAAAACTCCCGTGTCTTTGAAAGCCCCTGTCCAACCCGCTGAAGAGCCGAGTTATCCTTTCGACCTTGTATCGATGGACGTAGTCGGCCCACTTCCAACAACAAGGAATGGAAACAAATACTATGTTAGTTTTATTGATCATTTTACACGTTATGCGGAGGTCATTCCCATCGTCAATCAAACAGCGGAAACAATAGCTAAAGTCTTCATCACCAACATTATAACTCGACACGGTGTACCCAACCGTCTACTGAGTGATCAAGGCCGAAACTTTTTATCCAGTTTATTTGTGGAAACTTGTAAAATGCTGGGTATTGACAAAATGAGAACGACAGTGTATCATCTGGAATGTAATGGTAGAATTGAGCGATTACATCGTACCCTGAACGAATCCATAGCACATTTCGTAAAAAGAGACGGTACTGATTGGGACACCTGGTTGCCCTATGCCCTGATAGCATACAGATCCACACCTCATGCATCTATCGGTTATTCTCCTCATTTCATGCTATATGGACAAGAAATAGTGCTTCCAGGATCGTGGGTCATACCAGATAAGGTTCGCGGAAAAACTACTGAGTTTCATCTGAAAGAGTTGAAGGAAAGATTCTCACAAGCATACAAAATAGCAAATGAACGATCTATACAAGCGGCGCAAAAACGAATGAAGCAAGTCAATCTCAGTAGAAAACTTCGGAGTTTTGAGGAAGGAGATTTAGTGTATCTGTTAGAGCCAGCTGTTAAACCAGGAAACTCAGCGAAATTCCACCTTCCTTGGGAGGGACCCTATGTTGTAAGTAAGAAGCTATCCGATGTAAATTATATGATAAATTTATCGGATGGAAAAAGAGTAATAGTACATATTAATAGGATGAAACCATGTTACAAGAAAATGGAGGTTTTTGAACAAGAAAATGAACCGTTGACAGATAAAGACATAGCTGGGAATGATGAGGATCTCGATCATAGGAGGAATGAGGAGTTCATCGATTATCGTGCACCCAAGGATGAGGATGACGAACTTGTTGAAGCCGAAGAGATTGAACGAGAAGAGGTGGTAGAAAATATTGAAGAAAATGTCGAGGAGGAAGAAGAAGAAAATCTCCCTAGCCCCGTGTTGGATGAGAGAGAAGACCCACTCTACCCTCCAGGTAGAAGTAGAATAGTTGAACGATCACCTTATTTCACTAGAAGTCAAGCTAGGAGTAATGCTTTCGATGGACGTAGAAATTTGCATTAGAAGTTCAAACTAATTATGTTATGACAGCTTGATAATTATTGGACAGTTGGATCGAGTAGACTGTTCTTATTATTGAGGAGTCAGGATGATTAGTAAACAAACAAATGCCCCGAGTAAAGCGTTAAACTGCTCATCATCATAATGAAATAGATTTCAGAAATGAACTATTGATTTGAATTGATAAAACATGAAAGGAAATTGTCTGCAGCGAGACTCTAAACTGCTTTATTTTAAGAATTCAGCTAGCTGAATGTGGAGAAAAGTGAAATGGAGAAAGAGTGATCTGAGTAATTGAATATAAGAGAAATATCAGTGGAATAATTGTGTGATAATTATGTGTTATTTTATAAATGAGTTGAATGAGAGTGATGAAATAACCTTTAGGTATTGGCTAGATGATGAATTAGAATATAATTATGTAGTTATATTATATTAGATGAATGAAAAGATACTCGACAAGGATGGAAGATCAGCCTTCAAAAGAGATAGAGAGAGAAGTAAAACGTTGCTACTTGCCGCGAGACAATGCAATCCTTCGTCATCAGAAAAACATCTGTGACGAACTTATAGGCCTCTTTCACACGGTAGGAGACGTGCAACTTGAACACTGAACAGTGTTCTCGTTTTTTTGTCGAAGTACATTGAGTCAAATCGTGTCTTTCACATGGTGACTCCTATCCAGGAACCTCGTTTTGTCACGTCTTTTCCCCTCGAGGCAAGCAGAGGCAAGATCTAACAACTATGCCGCCGTTTCCACAAAGTATGACTCATCACTTTTTTCTCAAAGTCTAACTTCCTTAAAAATATAGATAGAAGATTTCTGATTTCGGATTTGGATTCAGCGACCCCAAATTCTTTAAAGCGTAAGTCCCGTTTTCGAAAATATCCGAAAACAAGGAAGTTATGGCTGTTTTTAATAAAGCTTTCTATTATCATATAATTATACGGTAAAAACGAACAGGTACTGTACTATACAGTACGTAAGTACTCTAGCTATTATAATACAACTTACACTGTATTCGTGTAGGAATTTGGTAGGTTATTTATCTTGATTTCTGAAAATACCCCAAAATAAGGGAGTAAGATAACTTTGAAAAACCAAAGTTTTCCTGCCGATTGAAGAAACATTAAAAATTAGTCTAAGACATATTATGTCTTAGAATAAAAACGTGTAACAAATATCAGATCACTATTCAAGCTATCAAGCTTTTCATAAATTTCATAAGTTTGTGTCGACGGTATATGACATAAAAGGCAAATGCTCGCGCTTGGTCCATAGTTCTACGACTGAGGAATGAGGATTTAGGTCAGCAACTAAAATCGACAAGCCATGATTGTCAATCTTACTCATGATACAAAGCTTTGTACTATGATACATGGTTTTCATTCCGTATCATTCTTTAATAAAAATAAAACAAGATTCTGGTTTCAAAAGCATCAAAGTCGCCAGGCTGGTCTGAGCTATTCATGACTTTTTTTCAGTATGCATTATCAACTCAGCAGTTCTAATACACAGACATCACTACTTGGAATGCCATGACATTTTCTATTCTTTCAATTCCTATTATTACCATAGATCGATTCAGATCAGCACAATGTTTATACTGTATGTTCATAATAGATTTTTCTGATTGTAAAAAGAAATAGTCAATAATTGCTGGGAATTTAAAGTGATATTCAACGATTTGAACCTGATAAATTGGATTGTTGAATGACAATTGAAATTCAGTGAATTTTACTGTACAACATTCCTTTTCCTCCTATTTTATTGGGTGATGAGTGGAGATGATTTATGATTTCATATTTGGATTCATCTTTTCATAGTTCAATATTTTTTTGGAAAACTAGAACTTTTAAAAATTAAAAATGTTTATGTATAAACTTCTCAGGTGTTCAAAAACTTCTTAAAACCTTTGCCTGTCCCTTTGTGAGGCAGGAGTATTATTATCTTAGTATGTACTATATAATCATATGATAATGGAAAGCTATATTAAAAACAGCTATAACTCCCTTGTTTTTGGGTATTTTTGAAAATGGGACTTACGCTTTAAAGAATTTGGGGTCGCTGAATCCAAATCCGAAAATCAGAAATCTTCTATCTATATTTTTAAGGAAGTTAGACTTTGAGAAAAAGTGATGAGTCATAGGTTTGAGCAAACGGCGGCGTAGTTGTTAGATCTGTCGGCTTATTCGTAAGATCCCCATGTGAAAGTACAGGAGAGCTGCAAAATATGAAATATGATCTTCCGTAATATGATATTCCAGGAGCGAGGTCTCTGCCGTGTGAAACTGGCCATAGGATGAATGACAATGGACTTTGGATTTACAGAAATTGTATGGAAAGACTCTTACCTACCACAACTATTTGACAAAGAAGAAGAATAGAAAGAAGAAAATAATATAAACAGTAGTAACCCAGATTGTAAACAAATTTGACCCGGTGAAGGGTGATGACCGTTCTACTGTTTACGTTATTGTTATGATTCAGCCCAGTATGATGTAGATGAAGCTATTAACTGTATAATCGATGAGATGTTAAAAAGCAGATGTTTACAAAAATTAGACTATTGTTCTTGTAAAATAGTTTGAATGAATTAGGAGTAAGATGCTTTGATACTATTGTTTGATACTGTAAGAAGAAAAATATTGACATTATTTACTTGATTGAATGGAATTCATTCATAGATGATAGGTGATCATTGTTATATAGGTATAGAGGTACTTGAGAGTACCTTCTAGATATCATTAATATTAGATAGATTGAACAATGATATTGCTATTATATAAGGGTTTACTAGAACTTGAGGAAATGAAACCGAAGATTTTATTGATATTTTACTTGAATATGAATGTATAGGAATTATATTATAGGAAAATATTGAGATAGATTAATCATATTTGAATATATTTTATCGATAAACAAATGAGTTTTTCGTGTGAGAACATGTTGCATTATTATTTTTTTTTGTTAAGGAATGCAAGTACTGCTATTAGGCTTGATATTGTCAATTGAATTACTTGTTTGAAGTAGATAGCCTTTGAATTTGACTCATCAATGATTTCAAAGTATAGTTAGGAATTTTTGTGATTGCTAACTCCAAGGTATTAAATCATAGGCTACTAAGGGGAAGAAGAAGGACAACAAGGTTCTCCTCTAGGACATCATTGTTGTTAAAGGGGCCCTTAATCTTCGTCCAACTTCAAGAGAATCCAGCATAAATGGCGTATGGTTCGAACAGCAGGGAGAAGTACTGATGTCAGGCGACAAGTGGACAATTGTAATTGAAATCAACGTGACTGAAATTCAACAGGTATTAGCTGAATTACAAGGTCGTACCCAAGACACGGCCTTCAAATTGATCAAGGCTGCCGCCAAGATGCCCGCACTAGAAGTTCAAACTCAGACCTTGGAAAGAATTCAAAGCATGGAAACCGAGCTGATGGCAACCACGCTGACCCTCACCGACTTATGTCAGAGTCGTAGTCGGCGAGGACTCATCAATTTAGGAGGAAAGCTGCTTTGTGTATTGTTTGGAGTAGCCGAGGACGAGGACTTACAATCCGTGCTTCGAAGTGAAGAAGCCCTCAAGCTTCAGACCGCTAGCCTCCTACACATAGAAAAAGGTCATCTGTCAATTACCAGAGAGCTTAGTCAACAAACGGTCAAAACCAACCAAGATCTAGCCAGAATTTCAAAAGAAGTGTATGCATGCGTTGCCAACGTGGAACGAAATCTACACTCGTTATCTTTGCAGACCTCAGCAACCGACACCCTTCTACACATGTACATTAATGTGACCAATATGATTCAGAACTTGGAGTTAGCAACTTATAAGGCAATGTTAGATTTAAGGAAAGTTTTATTTTTATTGAATCAACTAGCAAATGGACAGTTAAGTGTGGAATTGATATCACCCCTAGAATTAAGTGTAATTTTGGAAAGGGCTCGGTCGAGTTTACCTGGGTAGCTAGAGTTAGTTTTTGGAACTGGCACTTCCCAAATTTTCAAATACTATCAACTGATAAAAACGAGTTCAATAACTGTGAACAATGTAATCAAAATATTGCTGACTGTTCCATTATCTTCTGCGAGTCGAAGATTTGAGCTGTTCCAGGCCACGACACTACCCGTGAGAGACTCTAGCAGCAACCTGACCGTACGTTATGAGCTGAGTCATAACTTGCTACTCATCTCCCAGGATCGAGACCGCTACACTACCTTCTCTTCCGAGATGCTACAGAGATGTGAGCCGGGACCAATCATGCTATGCACAATCCTGACACCAGTTTACAATAGACACTACCCATCGTGTCTCAGCTCTCTATTCCTGGGCAAACACCAGAGTGTCAAGGAGACGTGTACTCTCAAGGTGTTGGCCGACGATCCGCCAGACATTTTGGTGTGGCTAGCCGGAGAGTTCAGCTGGGCTTACAGTTTAGCCATGGAACAACGTTTCATCTCACAGTGTCAGTCCAACGGGAAAATGAATGTTGAAGAATTCAAGTTACGGGGAACTGGTCTCCTAAAAGCAGCGCGGGGTTGTACCATTAGCAACCCCAAATATCAGATTCTGGCTCCCGCTCGAAACATGGGTCATTCAGACACTCATCAGAAACCATTTGATATCTACCTTCCACCACTCTTGACACTGGCTCACGACTCCAGCTTGGCCTCTCGACTGCGGACAAGTATACGAGAGCGACAACAAGAAGGCCAACTCTCCCCTGGACCGATCGGCATAGATGAGATAGCTATCTTCAATCTCATGTATGCTGTGCAGCAGACGGAGAAGCTGCAACCGACGTCGGCCGATGACAACACCATGAAGTTCATCTGTGGAGGGCTGGGACTCCTTTTCCTGGGGCTCTTGGGAGCCTACTGCTTGTACGAGAGGTGCTACTTCCTGATGTGTGGTCGCACGCCAACTTCACTGCCACGATGGAGGCACGTGCTCTGTCCAGTGCGCACGAAACCAGCACCAGTACCATCAGCAAGCGAGCCACCCCACACAGCGCCCCCGACTGCGAGTCCACCAGCCAGCAACTCTATTCATTTGGTCGACACCGCTCAGCCAGTACAGCACAGCAGTGCACAGCAGTGTTATTGTGGCGAGTGAGAAGTGAGAAGCAATAAAAAGTGTGAAGTGAAAAGCAATCAGTGATAGTCACCCTTTTGCGAAGAAGGGGGTAGTGTGACATGGATAGAATTTGATTTCTTATTTTATTGATTGATTTTTATGTGTTTTAGATTTAAGATTTTTCTAGGAGAAAAGACTCTGATATTAGAATAATACTTTCCGTAGTTGGACTTTAGTGGGAAAATATAATTTAGTGAGTAAGTAGTATTATTGCAGAGACAATAAGATTCTGCTAACTTATGTCTAAACGACTCTGGGAACCAGCAAATTCAGGGATATTTGCTAGTTCTCACGGATGAGGCGGCTACACGAGGCAAGGACAAGGCGGATGTTTGGTAGCCTGTAGATATTTTCACAGAGGAATACTGCAGACCTGGCAAGTACCCGCTTGCCGAATCACGTGAGAACCGACTCTTCCAATAGCAGCAGTTAGGCCTTCTGGCACACTGACGTGGAGAGGGGGAAGTTTTCCGGACGGAAAACCTCCAGTCGTTAAACAACCGAGGTATCGAGCGGATCAAAATCCAAACCATATTGCAAAAAGTTAAGTTATTTTTCCGGCATTATGATATACGTGAGTGTCCTGTGGTTTGGGATTACGGTGGGAGTGATAGCTGTGGGTAAGTGCCAAAATTTCTAGCTCCTTATAAAACATTTTCATCCGGCTGAGACCCTAATCAATAAAATCATTGTTGTAGTAAATTTCTAGTTAGCAGAATCGTATTGAAAGGTAGTTGGGTTTTGAAGGAATAATATTCGGATAAAATGTACTGCATATTTCATTCTTTAAATTGCAAGTAATTGTCATAGCCTAATAAATGAGAAAATTCTTTAGGTAATACCATGTTGTTGTCTATCCAGTTCCCATGACTCCTTTGAAGTAGTAATAAGATATCTTCAACCCCCATCAAGGGCGGTTACACATAAATGATGTAGAAAGAGTGACAAAATTATGATGCATTCATTAAAGATGCAATGCATAAATGATGTGAGAAGAGTTACAGAGCTTTTACAATATTCAATTCTATTCTTTGGTTGTTGAAGCATTCATTACCACTAGTGAAGTTAATTCACAAAACCACTTGAAATTCATAAAACCATATAATCATATATACAAATATTTATGTTCTGTAGGGAAAATGAAGTCTCACATTTGAATACAAACATGATTTTATACGGTAGATCCAACAATAAATTGATATGCATTCGGATAATAATGCAATCATTTTCATTTATTATTTGATTGATACCTACTAGGCAATTCAAAAAAATCATCATTCAATATTATATAGTCTCCACCTGATTTGAATGCCAATGTTAATAAGCAGCCATTTATATATATATATATATATATATATATATATATGCTGTGATCAATTTCATATTTTGTCAAAACTCCACAACAACATTGATGAGTCATAACAAATAATTCAATACCATTGCATACACATTCTATGCTAATGCCACAACTAGTTATAGTTGAAAACGTAACTAGTATTCAGTTGGTTGTAGACTTGGAAACGACAAGCTCTCTTCCTAGCTCTCTTCCTGTCACAGGAAATTGGAAAAACTGCTTTTATTAAAAAAAAGGAATTTTCGCTCACCAATGAAGTCAAAAGAATAAGATATTCTGTTGGCGAACATAGCCCTACAACAGCCAGTGAATCCATATCCATTCACTTTAGCAGGGTCCGTACCCCAGAATTCTTCTGAGTCGTTGGCAGACACACCTATGAATACACCCGTGCGAGATCCACGTATATCAGTCGGGTTCACACCTACAAATTGAAGCACAATCGCTTAGCTTTTCATCAAATCTAGGGCTACACTTGAGCAATCACAAAAATCAACTACATTATTGAAATTATTGAATATATTTCAAGCTATTAATTCTTGATGCATCCATAGCCCAGCACCTTATGTTATGAAACAACTTCGATCTCCATCATCTATTAAAGTTATTTTTGCAAAAATTATTATAGTAGGCATACTATTTTTTATGACTGCAAAAGCAATAATTAATTCTTGTTTATTGCTGTGAATATCAAAACTACTTAGGCCTATTTGAGGTACCGATAAAATACCACACATATTATTATTTATTCTACACTATCACTACAGTATTATCACTTTTTCTGTCTATCTAAACTGTTTTTTACAATTTTGCGATATTATTATTTGATCTTTAATTTATTTATTAAAACTCATATAAGAATTTATTGGATCACATAGAATCTACTGTCTTGTATCTACTGAGTAGGCCTATTTGAGGCAGAATCGAAAGAGTACTGACAATAATAATGCAAATTTAGTACAATGTATTTTTTTATTCTATTATAATATAGCTCACATCATCATAAATAAAAAATACTGTGGCATAATAGATCAACTTCATTATTTTTTTTAATAAACACGTACCTGCATCCATAATTGCTTCGTGGGTCAATTCGAGCAATATACGCAGTTGCGGATCCATGACATGGGCTTGCTTTCCATGCACACCAAAAAAAAGTGCATCAAAGTGCTCAAGATTTTTCAGCTTGCCAGATCTAGTTGGAAGATTGTACATACCTGTGGAATCACAATTTCTTCAATAGAATAATTGATTTAAACTCAAGAAATAGAAAAATCCATAAATAGTAAATACTCATGGTGTAGATTCAAATTTATTGCTTGATGTAGGAGAAAAATCAGAATTTAGAATGAGAAAAATGGAAGATTGAAATTATGGAATACCAACTATGATATGAACTTGATAATAATTGAATAAACACTTATAACTAATTATCATTCTGGTCGTAATATACTAACTCCATAACCCGTATTATTCTCTGTGATGATAAATATAGAATGTGAAAATCATCTTCTCTTCATTTTACATTAATTATATTTCTTGAATTCAAATTTAGTTTGGAAAAGGCTTAGTTTTATGTGAGCAGTCATTATTATTATTATTATAAGGCCTTCTCAGGTTGGTACCGTAGTGCAATCAAATCAGTCTCAAGAGAACAATAATTAAGGTAACTTAAATTGATAATTTATTTGATAATTTGAAATAATAATCAGTTTAATGTGGGAATCTCATTGATGACAGAAGGTCTTTCAAATTGGGTACGATAGTACGGAAGTACTACTTTTTAGTGACTATTTTCAATTAATAAATTATTTTAAGAGATAACTCTGTATCTTACCTGATGGCCAACGTCTTCCATCATCAGTGACAAGATCAACGCCAGCAAATAGATGATCTTTGAATTCTTCGACATTACTGCTTTCAGGAAATCGTCCAGACAGACCAGTGATGACAATTTCTTCATTGTCATGATCAGCGCTGCTCAATACGTTTTCCATATTCTATTTCCTATAAGAAATCCAAACCTGTGGTTGTTATGGATCAGTTTAATAAAAAGTGAGTAATGGATCAATAATAATAGACAGACCATCTGCTCTCCAGGTCTCAGCTTCAAGTCTGAAAAAATATATATTTCAATATTCACGCAGATAATAAATCAGAACATGATGACACGCGTTCCATAATCAATTTGAAAATGGGTTAGCAAGAACATTCCATAATTCAATTTGTGAAAAGAAGGTTATGTGTGGATGAAGAAATATTTATTGAGTCTGACATTATTATTTAACCATCTATTAGATTTTCCGTGGGAAAAAACGTTTTATATGATTGTAGCCTATCCTATGAAAAATTTAAATTAATTACTAGGTATTATCTTGTTTCTATGTTAATATATAGTGTAAGAATACAATAAGGTACAACATTAACTTATAAGATATTCATTTCATACAGAAATTCTTCACAAACTATTCATTAGAGCTTTAATTGAATAGGAATAAAATTCATACGGTATTTGCATATTATGAAGAGAGCTTCTTGAAATTAATACTCATTAGGACATGACATTTTTTATTACAGTATCGGAAGTTGGAAACTGAAAAAAAACGTTGAGTTAAAGATGCATCTTTCAATTACCACCCTATAGATCTCCATTGATTAGATTTCCTTAATCTCCTCTAGCTAGATCATAATGTTTTTGACCGATTAATAATCCTTATTTGTGAAAATTGAAAAACTGATCTGATAAATGCAAAATTTTGAAACATGTGAATCAAAAACTCTTATATCCTATAATTTATTTAAATTATCCAGATTCAAAGTTGTAAAACCTACCTACCGGTATATGAATGACAGACTTAGTACTCAGCACTTAATTAGGCCTATAATGAGAAAACGTTTCGAAATTATATACTAACTATAAATATTATCACTCTTCCCCAATGTTGTAACAGAAAAAATACCACTCGTGTATACAATATACAATAGGCCTACTACCCGTGTATTTTACAGTGTTATATTGTGCCAACTCCCATATTACAATACTGATATAAGTATAAACAGTAAATTAATAGCGAATTATTAAAAACTAACCTTTTCTCTTGTAAGACACCAGATATTAGTGAATTAAGTTAATACTGTGTGTTCAAGAATTTCGAATCGAATAGAATCCTATTCATGGGCTGCGATCAGTTTTATAGTTCTACTCATTGCAGCTGCCCCCACTTTCATCGACTTCGCCCGCCTGGACCGGATGGAAACGGAGACTATCTCAGTTTTTCAACACACATTATAATGAGGCGATTTTCTACGATTTTCTATTGTGAATAGCACTCTCTGCACCAATCCAATTCTATCAAACAAAAAAATAGATTAAATAATGAATATGATCAAATGATGATATTGATTGATCAATTAAATAAATATTCATGTACATAGTTCTCGTGTATTAAGGGGTTTCCCTTTAGGGGTTTTATCTAGTCTGAGATCAATTTTCAACTAGAAACCTATTATTTATATTTTCTGGAGAGAAGCCATATCACTCCTTTCCTTAAGAAAGGTTTCCTCCTAATAATTTGTTGAAAAATGTGGGTGAAAGATTATAGATCCTTCTTCAGTCATTTTCGTTTTTAGTTTTTTTAAAGTTTTCCATTGAAATATGAATACAAAAATAAAATCTCATTATTCTCCTCCTCTACATCCATCATTTTCAGATTTCCTTCATTGCTTTTCAGTGATGAATATATCAGTATGTAGCTACCGTATGTTTTACCTTTTTTTGACTGAATGAGAAACTTGTCTGAGATTGAATAGGACAAACTTCAATATCAGCATTGAAATATATTGATCTTAAGTGAGGATAATTGTGATAATATTATCTTTTTCTTTATTCTTCAAGATGAAATAACTATTTATCATTATTGATTTCCAACCTTGACAATCAGTTGATAGTTCAGTCACTATATATATATATATATATATATATATATAATATATATATATATATATTATATATATATATATATTGGTGCTTGAATTTTATATTGTACATAACTTACGGTAGTTCTGATTTTTTATATATTGTTTGGATACATAGGAGAAGTCCAGAACCAATATTACTTTCATGAAAATTTCCTTGTGCTAGATACGTACAGAGTAGCCCAAAAACCTCGTATTTTAAGTTCATTTTCCAGTTTTCAGTTATTTCCGCCAAGTCGGATAGAACAATTCGCTCCTGCCTTTATTTTTAAATAATAATATTTTGAATAAAATTAGATCATTCGGAGCTCTCTATGAGTACTGAGTACTGCGATCACTTTAATGGGTACCGATAGTGAGTAATTTTTCAAAAATGAGTGAAATTTCAAGAAAAAATACATTTTTAGAAATTTTGATCAACTATATCTTCCGATTGTTGCCATTATGGATAATTCAAAATCCCTCTGGGCGTAATTTTATGCTCTACAATCTGAGAACAGGTAGAGCGCTCTATCTAATTATCTCATATAGATTTCCAGGAACATCTGACAACAATGCTTGTTCTATTTTGAAAAACACCTCATTTTTAGCTTCAATCATCATCACATTGTCATCACATTGATATATCGCACAATGATATGAGTTTATAAGATCATGTCCTATGCGAGTCACCCGTTAGATGCACTTGATGTAGAGTGGTGGAAAGGTACGCTTAAGGACACTTTAAGGACAAAAATTCCAAACACTCATATAAACACTCATATTTATCTTTTGACACAATAATCGGCTCATTCTCCTCGGCTCGTCAAGGCGCTTCATGATTCAATTATGAATCATAAGTCAAATTCGGTTGAAAAATAGAAGATTCATCCTTGAGTGTACGGTAATTTAACTATTCATAATAAGGATAATTATTACATTTTTTTCTCTTTGTTTGAATTTGTCCAACTGAAAATTAACGTAACAGACAGTTCTATTAAAATATAGAACCGCGGTTCAATTAGGAGAACACTGATCAATCCATTATTAATCACCCCTTTTGTAGTCTTGCCCTTGTAGTGTATTGTTCCACTGATCAGTTGAAATAGCTAAGTGCACGTTTTTCTTTTAAGGAAGTTTTCCTTGTTCCAATTATTTTTTATTTTCTTGGAGCCGTGCTGTGTTTGATTATCCTATGCATAACAATAAAATCAATAAATGGAAAATAATACGTTTCCACCTTTACTAATAATGGTACAAAATAGTAATAATATATCATTACTTACTTCACATATTCAGTGGGTGATTATCTGGTGGAGTTTTCATTCCCTCAAACAACTTAACAAGTTCATGCTGACGTCACTAGACGGAACCGCAACTGGTTTAATGCTAATTAAAGTGTTCCATGATTCTCCAAAATTTTCCTAAGGACTGTTCATTGGGCGTGTTTTATTACTGCTGCAGGAGTTGAAAGTTCTCTCACATTAATTTATTTCAGAATGATCTCTGGTCAAGCACAGAAATTACTTCCATTGACAAGAGATATTTACTGGAGAATAATAATTATTCAATTTTCAACTGAATAGTAGTGCTTGATGTTAGAGTTGTCGAAGTTGATTGACATGTACATTCACTTTGGAATTTGGAATAATTTTTCAAAGTTATTGAAGCATCACAATATCATGATGCATGCCATTATTATATGTTAGAATCTTCTAAGTGGTGATAAAGTATGCTTCGACTAATATTAGGCCTATCACTGACGTCATACTGTGGACCGGTTAGAGTTTGTGAATGGATTCACACATACCTAGTTTGACACCTACCTGCCTACCTATTATACCATACTACCGTATTGAATATTCCGATTGTTATTCTTCAAACGGTATTCATCTTACTAGTTCAAATTATGATCATATGATTTGCTTATGTCACTAATTAAGATAATAAATTTATACAATTTTTTCTATTTATTCACATATCATACAACTTCAACAACACAATTACAATAATTATAAAATTAATATTAGAACCCACATAGACTATTACGTCCGTGTGTGGGAGCAGTTCTTAAGATTAGCTGTGCTACAATAAATAATAATTGGGCTATACCAGAGAAAACTCCTATAATGAGAATAACAACGTAGTGCATTTATAATATCACGCATAAGTTAGTTCTGCATTGTCCCACCAGATCGCATAAGCATGTCAACAGTCGCTTGTAATGGCTTGTAATGAGTGGAAGGAGAAAAGTGGGCTGGCATGGGAATATGGAAGGAGAGTGTCAGTCTTTTGATCCGGTTTTTTATAGCTGCATCTGGCAGCCTGCCAGGCTTTCAACTCATTTCTGAGGAAGCCTCAACAATAATATTGCAAGCACAACCAAAGGCCAATTAGTGGCCTATTATAAAAGACAAAAAGTTTCATTCCTTTGTGACATGTAGCTTTCTGCTCTGACAACTCTAGAGCTGAATAATGAATATATAAAGATTCTATTTTTCTATAATCTGTTGATATGAGAAGTTCTTTAATATGATAAGGAGAAGAAAAGGAGGATGATAAGAATAATGAGAAAAATAAGAAGAAAATATTATTTGATGATCATGAGTAGAAAAGAGTAGGATGAGATGATGATAATGATGATAATATTAATAAGAGAAGGAGGAGTGATGATGGGATATGACAGATGAGGAGAAGAAAGAGAAGAAAAAGAAGAACTTCTGATCATTCTCTTTCCCTCTCATAATTATTATCCTTCTTCTCACTTCTTCTTCCACTATTATTCTCAGCTCTTCACCTACTTCACATTCTCTTCCTCTTCCTCCTCCATTCTCATCTTCATTTTCTTCTTCTTCTCCTTATTCTTCTTCTGCTATTTCTTTGTTTCTTCTTTTTCTCCTCCTCTTCTTCCTCCTCCTAGAAGAAAAAGAAGAATAAGAAGACACGAAGAAATAGCAGAAGAAGAATAAGAAGGAGAAGAAGAAGAAGAAGAGAAAGAAGAAGAAGAAGGAGAAGAAGAAGAAGAAGAAGAAGGAGAAGAAGAAGAAGAAGAAGAAGAAGAAGAAGAAGAGAAGAAGAAGAAGACGAAGAAGAAGAAGAAGAAGAAGAAGAAGAAGAAGAAGAAGAAGAAGAAGAAGAAGAAGAGAAGAAGAAGAAGAAGAAGAAGAAGAAGAAGAAGAAGAAGAAGAAGAAGAAGAAGAAGAAGAAGAAGAAGAAGAAGAAGAAGAAGAAGAAGTAGAAGGGGAAGGAGGAGGTGATGGAGTAGGAGGAAGTGTGAGTGTTAACTATTGTTATATTCTTATTGTTGAAGTTAAACTAACAATTTCTTCCAGGTTTCAGACTGGACAGACAACCAGTCCTCTTTTGAAAAAAACATGTTCTATCCAAAAATTGTTTTTGTTCAAAAAAAGGTCTGGTAAGCTTTGTTATGAAATACAGTCGAATCTCTGAAAAAGTCTCTCTTTGTTTTTGGGGACCCAGGAGAACATAAGAATGTTCACACATATCAGGTCACGTCTCTTATCATTATCATCATCATCAGTCTCATCACCCTTATACAAACCATGAAGTGGGCATCATCCCCAGCGAAAAAAATTCTCACCAAATTATTAGATTAATAGAGTTTTTGATGTGAGATTTGAAGTTATAAGATAAAATCATGGTAGCCATTCTCTTAGTGCCACAGGTTTATGCAGTCTAGTAATTTCAAATTATATTCTAAATCTGTACATGAACTGAATCACATCAAAATAACAAAAGTTGAATTCCATAAATTTAACTACAACCCCTCCACATTCCCCAACCGCAAAGATTGGGCCCGGGCTAGGGACCGGCTTGCGGCTGTGTTACATATATACATATATTACAATTCATATAATACCGTATCATTCCTTGTTGGACTCCACCCCGAATTCCTCCACCTACAACATTTATTCCGGGCTTGCAGGTACAGCTTTGCTCGCCTTCAACTCGCAGTTAGTTCAGATTGCGTACTACCTTTACAAATATAATTATTTGTGGGGATCTAATATCCGGATCCATATCCTTGGTTAAGGTTACCTCAATTCTCCCTAACACCCAACCTGAATTCCAAGAGCCGAGGGCCGAATCGGCCAGCAACGGCACAGGCACACACTCTTCCCTTCAAGTTAAATACCTCCCGCCAAAGACAGAGAGTAAAGAATCAGGATAGGGGGAGAAGTGTAGGTCCCGTGTCTCCACCCGTCAGTACGGCTACTGACCCCAACCCATACCCAGCTGTAGCTAGTCCGCGTCGTAGTAATACTTCGCAATTATTAGGAAACCTAGAGGGTGGAATAGGACATTCTAATACAAGTAAGGTTATGAACATGGTAAGGTGAACGCCATATGGAACTGAAATAACCGACACATGATATTCAAACATATATGTTGTAATCATTGGAAAGCTTAAAATAATCTTATCAATCAGCTGATCGAATTAACTTTGTATTTATCGAGAGAGCAAACTTGCCAAGTGTTTGTTCCATTGTATGCTTGGCCAGTTCGGTTTGCGCCTTCTATCAGCTGTATTTATGGAGTGTCATACATTCCGATTAGAACAGAGCACAGAGATTTTCTTTGGTTAGGAGTTTGTTGATAATTCTTTTTTCAAATTTAAATTTTATTGTCTTGAAAAATCACATTGGAAACTTTCTTAATTAATAGACAACGAAATTACAAAAACAAAATGTCAAACATATACCTACATTTATTTGTAGCACAGCCAGAAAAAGACAAACTTAAGTACTAAAACTGTGAGTTCATTTAATATAACTTTTTTTTTCAATATTTTTTGAATAAAAAGTACAAGTTGATAAGAGATGTGAGTAATTTCTTATATTTGATCCAAATGTTTATTTTGATTTTATTTGATTAAATTTTCTCCATGGAGACTCTTTAAAGAGTATAGGAAATCGTCAAGGACAATTTGTCAAAAAAATAAAGGAATACATATAAACATATATTATATACATCACATTCCACAATGAACATTGCAATTTAATCCTCCCAAAAACCTCATTCTCCATCCATAAATTCTTGAATACTGTAGTGAACCCCGTTTGCTAAATATTTTCTCAATAGCTTTTTGAAAATATCCTTATTCTCATTCTCTCTCAAAGCTGACGGCAGTTTACTCATAAATTTCATACCCATATAAGAAGGCTTATTTTCATACTGAGCTGTCCTGTGGTATTCTGCAGAAAGTTTACTCTTATTTCTAGTGTCATAATTATGTAAGTCACAGTTTCTTAAAATTTTTTTGTCTCTTATATACATGATCACTTCGAAAATGTACAGTGCAGGCACAGTTAATAGTCCTAGATCTTTAAAATACTCTCTGCAGGACTCTAATAGCTTAAGACTTTTTATCGCTCTCACAGCTCTCTTTTGCATTCTAAAGATTCTATCTAAATTTTTGAGACTGGAGCCACCCCAAACCAATATTGCATACCAAATATGTGACATTATGAGGGCATGATATACTGTACATGTTAAGATAGTGTTCCCAGTACTTTAACTTGAAATCTGCCTGAGTGCAAAAACTCCAGATGATATTTTACAGCACAAATGATCAAATATAGATGACCAAGACAAGTTCTGGTCCAGCAAGACACCTAGAAATTTCACAGACACAGGTTGTTCAACATTCACTCCATTTATTTTAACGTTTATCTCTTCAAGATCTCTATAATTATTTCTATGTTTGAACTTAAAAACTGCGTTTTAGTTTCGTTCACTTAGAGGTTATGTTGACTGAGGAATTGGGCTATGACATTTACATTGACAAAAGTATCTAATTCTAATTTTTACTTTCCTTGCCCTATTACCATAGGTAAGGAAAGTATTGCTTTCCGAAAAAAATTAATGTACCCTAATTTCTAAATTTCTATACGTTTCAAGGTCCCCTGAGTCCAAAAAACTGGTTTTTGGGTATTGGGTGTGTATGAGTGTATGTGCGTTTGTGTACACGATATCTCATCTCCCAATTAACGGAATGACTTGAAATTTGGAACTTAAGGTCCTTTCACTATAAGGATCCGACACGAACAATTTCGATCAAATGCAATTCAAGATGGCGGCTAAAATGGCGAAAATGTTGTCAAAAACAGGGTTTTTCGTGATTTTCTCGGAAACGGCTCCAACGATTTTGATCAAATTCATACCTAAAATAGTCATCGATAAGCTCTATCAACTGCCACAATTCCTATATCTGTAAAAATTTCAGGAGCTCCGCCCCATCAATGCAGATAGATTCCCAATTATCAGGCTTCAGATACAATTGGAACAAAAAAAATCAAGTGGAGTAGATTGAGCATGAAAATCTCTACAATTAATGTTCAGTAACATTTTCAAAACTGTATCAATTCGATCACAGAAATTATTCAACTCTCCATTTGGTGATCTGTATACTCCAACAATCACAAACTTCTCTCTACATTTTCCTATTTCCACTCCAGTTATTTCCATATCCATTTCAATCGAACAACTATCTAGGTAAGAGAGTTTACGGACTTTAACAGTATTTTTGCTAGAATACAAACTCCACCACTTCTGTGTGATTTTCTACAAAAATTTGCATTTATGTTGTAGCCATCAAATTTCAACTTTGATATTTCAGCATCTGTGAGCCCATGTTCTGTAAAAACAACAACATGTGCAGATTCAGCTTTCAAAAATACATTTAACCTATCAACTTTATTTCTGATATATTGTCTATATTGGTGAATAAGAATTAAATCGTTTAACCGTCAGCAAAGGAAGATCAAACCGAATAACCTGTATTAGGACACATCAAGGCTTCTTCCCTCTCTTCAGCCATCTCACTAAAAAAGAATCTTCGCTTACTGCACTGTTGCAAGGTGATTTATTTACAATCATTTCTGCCAGTCTAGTGCACAGGATTTCTTTCCCCGATCCATTGAGATGAAGCCCGCATGTTGAGTGAAATTTTCCCTCCTCAATCTCTCATTGAGAAAACAAATACTTATCCTCTTTACATTCTTTCTTGAAATACTATTTATGTGTTTGTGTATTATTTCGTTCATCTTGTTTATCGAATGGTTCAGGTCGGGTCTGTCAAAGCGATTTGGAATGTTGTCATTATAAGATTGGTTTTCAGACTTATTGGAACCAAGATATCAAGTACTTTCTTCACATCATTAACATTCAGCACTGTGTTAGCCTTAATGTCATTTGTGCCACCCATAACTATAAGGTAATCATTTGGACCAAAATTTTTCGTTTGCCTATCAGCTCCTTCAACAATTTGACTCAGTGTAGCATTTGGTTTGAAGAAAACCTAGGTTTCAAAATTTGGAAGTTCTTCGCATATAAAATCCATTATTTTTCTTCCATGGTTATCCACCATAATTAATATTTTATTTCTAATGATAGTATTCTTTTTAAAATTAGTATAATTTTTCCTCTTCACTTGTACATATGACTCAACTTTATTTCCGTTTTTCTCGATTACATCATTACTACCATCTTGATCCTTTCTTATCACCCTATTTTTATTTTGGGTTTTGTAAGTTTGGGCAGATGATTTTCTTTTACTCTAATTTGCATCTATATTCTCATTTTCCTTATTATACATAGCCAATTTTCCAGTTTGGCTGAAAACATTGAAAGAGTTTCCTACTCTTATTGCACCACACTCGAAAGATGAATCAATTATAGTGTCACCTGATGAATAGAAATTTCTTAATTCTTCTGTCTCAATTTTCAGAGATTTATTCTCGGCTCTCAATGAGATATTTTCTGCCTCCAGAACTTCTATTGTTGTCAACATTCTCGCATTGTTTTCAATTATGTTTTCATTTTCATTTTTCAATAAGGCTTGATCTTGGAGGGCCGTTTCAAGTTCATCAATATTCGCCTGGAGAGACCCTAACAAGGAATTTTTTTCTCCAACTCTATCTGTAAGCTCATAGAATGTTCAATTATGTCGTCTATTTTTTTTGGAGTTCAACTTCCCTTAGAGATTCATTTATTAATGACACACAAGGTGATGGAGAATCTCCACGATAAGAAGGTGTGTTCACTTCTGCATTTCTCATCGTTGTCTCGTCAGATCCACCTCCTTCTGCATGTGTTTGAGAGTTACTAGCGGCTAACATAATTTGTTGATCATCATTTTTTTACTTTCAATGTTGGTTGGGGAATTCAATACACCATTTTTCACCCCAGTAGATTTCAAAAAATAATGAGCATGAATACCATCAGTTTTCACAACTTTAGACTCGCTTGAATCTGTTCTTACCGTAGCTGAACACGATCGGTCCAGACACCTCCACACCACTGTACCATCAGCACGTCGATAATCTCGCCTATATCTATAACCCTTCACGATTAAACCAGATTTTCTTTGCAGTGTCAAAAATTTTTCAATTTTCTCCATACCCAATTTCCTATCTTATGACCATTCAAAAACAACTTATCTATATTCAGTCACCAACACCATACAAAAAGGTTAAAGAGAGAAATCCGTAAGATTATAATAACACTTGAAAAAACTTTTTTTTAATCAGTTACGAAACTGAACTATTTTTACACTAATTGGTTACTAACAAATATTATTTCAACCGGTATAGTTTTTCTGTATTCAGTCTACAAGAACTAGAAAAATTTAAACCCAGAACAAACGAATGCAATATTCTTTACTATTTTATTCAATTATTTTAATAGAATTTATGCTGATATTTATATTTTTTATAAACCTCCTGCAGAAATAAGCAAGACCAGACAAGGATTCAAGATGGAAAATCAAACTCAAAACAGAAAAAAATACAGAAATCTGTATAAAGAAAAGAATTTAATTTAGTGAAAAATTTATTTCTGATTTTAATTTACAGAAAAATCAAAACAGGCGGAAAAGTAAAAAATGAAATAGTCTGTCGTCGAAATCGCTCGTACCCCGTCCCACTCCGGGCCAAGAGCGACTACTACAGGATACAATGCTTACAAATATATTAATACAAAGCAGCCTACCGAATTTTACAGAACCATTTCAGCCTGCAATATCTAAAACGTTTGAGCACCAAGGAAAAATCTAAGTCCAGTTAAAATTTAGAGATGATATGAATATGTAGAAATTAAGAGGAAAGTATCAACTAGAATTAAGACTTTAATAAAGCTCTAAACATCGAAAGTTTCTATTTACGATAAAAAAATTTATCAGTTTACATCAGGATACAAACGAATACTAAAATTGGGAATTAAATAAGAGGAGGTTGATATGAAATTAAAAAACACCTTTAATTGAATAGAAAAAATTGTATTATTTGATTTGAAAAACTCTATAATGAATTATTATAAACGAAAGCCAGAAATTATGAGTAATAGTTGAGGAAAAATTGATTAAAAATTTATTTTAGAAATTTTAAGAGCGTTTATACCATTAAGGGGAGAAATGTTTTGTGTTTAATGAAATGAAATTAGTATATTTTAGTTGAGAAGTTGTTTCAAAATAGTTATAATTATAAAAAAAGTTTACATTTTATAGGTTAGAAGCTACAACGAGAAGTCAAAGATTCATTTTCTACAGGATAAAAACGAAAACAGTTATCTTATCTGTTTCAGTTGTCGATTAGATTTTGCCGTGAGCAGACGCCAAGTACAGGTGCTCTCTTATCTCCTATGAAATAGTTTGTTCGTTCTTGCGCCGTGCCTCTTGTTCAATATTGACTACTTTCCGTTTCCTAAACGTTCAGTTCAGGATTAATTTTAATTTTTCCATCACTTTCGAGCTCGTATAAAAGTTAAAAATGAGTGTCTGTGAAACCTGCAAATTCTCAGTTAATCGACAGGCGAGGGACAAATTAGTCTGTTCTATTTGTAAGTCCATGTTCCATGGACAGTGTATTGGTGGCAAAAAAATGACTGATGCAGAATTAGAGATCCTGATGTCGAATTCCTGGTCGTGCAATAAATGTGAGGCTAAGTTACGCAGTCAACGAAATGATAACACAGTTGCAACGCCGGTGAAATCATCGCCAGGTAACGCTAGTACTCTGTCCGACGTATCAGCGGATTGCTTCAGGACAACTATGTCCGACCTTGAAAAAAAATTTGGTGAGGGTCAGGCAAGATTAGAACTTCCGCTTGAAACTTGTTTGAATAAAATCAGTGCAAATTCTGACACATTAATTAGGCTGGAGGGTATAATAAAGGCCCAGCAGGATATAATATTACACTTAAAAACTGAAAACACTACACTAAAAACAAGTGTAGAGGTGCTTAACGATAGGGTGGATTCGCTCGAACAGTATGGCCGTAGAGACATGGTCGAGATACACGGGGTTCCTACTGTGCATGGGGAAAATACCAGAGACGTTGTGCTAGCCACATGTAAAGCAGTCGGAGTTGACGTGGGTCCGGAGGCGACTCAGCTAACTCAGCTAACTAGGCTGATAGACAACTGCCACCGCCTGCCCAAGGGGGCAAACCAACACTCCCCCGGGATCATCGTCAAATTCGTACGACGAGATGATGCGCACAAGGTACTAGATAAGAAGAAACACGTGAGGAGACTTTCCACTCGCGACGTCGGATTTCAAGCGGAGGATCGCCCAGTGTTCATCAATTTGTCACTTACTCTGTTACGTAGAAAGATTCTATCACAACTAAAGAATCTCCAAAAAGAGAAGGATTTTAAATATGTGTGGGTGGATAGTGCAGGAAACATAAAAGTAAGACCAGTGGATAAGGGAAAAGTGTCAATGATTAACAGTGATAAGGATCTGGAAGCTTTTATTGCTGCTATGGTTTAAATTGATGATAGACTACGATTCCGTATGTTTTAAAGTGTTATTATCCGTTGTTGGAAGAAATAAATTCGCTCCATGTGAAATAGTATAATTTTTGAGATGGAATGAAATAGACACAACAGATTCACTTTGGTTGTTAAATGGCTTATCTTGGTGATTGATGTATATACTTAAGTATTAATAAGGCTATATTATGCTTATATGTTAATCTATATAGATATGCCCATGAAATTTACATTATTATAATTCATGTACTCGTGCATGAAACTCTGTGTAAAGAAACATATTGATATTAATTGAAAACTCTTTAATCTAATGATTGCCAGGCGAATGTATGTGAATGAATTACTCTGCTAAGCTGGACATTACTATTATTATTGTGACTTCTGCAATATCCGACGGCTTACAGTTAAAACGTTTTCTCAGTGCAGTTCAGAGATACCTTTTGCCCTGTGTAATAGAGACCATTGAAGAGCTAGAATAATGGCTTTTATTGACTAAAATAAACTGAGATAAAATAACAAACTTTCTGATGATTTAGAATAATTCAAACAACTGATTTATGACATATGATTATCATATCATTCTTCCCTCCCAGTGGTGGAACCTACCGGGGCCAATCTACGAATGTTGACAGAAACTTCTCTTCCATCAGAAAGTCTTACTTGAGCGACATGAGGGTTCAAATGAATAATTTCTACCTTTTCAACTTCAGGATCATGCTTACTGCGTCTTACAAAGGTCTTCATCCATGCCTCCTTGGCGTTGATCAGCCAGGATGGCAAGTTTGTCATAGACGTGGGATTACGAGGATGAATGAACATTCGCTCGTGAGGTGTGCAATTGATGGTCGTGCAGAGAAGCGAGCGAATGCTGCTTAGTGATTCTAAGAGTACCTTTTCCCAGTGAGAAGTATCCATGTTCCTGGACCGTAGGGCTAAACGGATTGTCTTCCAAATTATTCCATTGTAGCGTTCCACCTGTCCATTACCTTGAGGGTTGTAAGGTGTTGTGGAACTGGTAGCTACACCCTTGGACATTAAGTAATCTTTGACATCTTTTGATAGAAAACTGGTCCCTCTATCAGTGTGTATGTATGAAGGATAGCCGTATGTGGTGAATAAGTCATTGAGATTTTGAATTACTGTTTCTGATGACATGTCTCGACAGGGATAGGCAAAGAGAAATCTCGAATATTCATCCTCAATAGTGAGGATGTACTTGTTTCTAGTTGATGATGGCAGGGGTCCTTTGAAGTCAATGTTGATCCTTTCAAAAGGCCGAGTTGCTTTTATCAATTTTCCTTTGAAACAGTTGAATCTTGGCTTCAGTTCTGAGCAGATCTTGCATTCCATGCAGACTTCTCTGATGTCATCTACCGAGTATGGAAGGTTATAAGCTTTAGTCCAGTGAAAAAATCTTGTGATGCCGGGGTGGCAGAGGTCTTGATGATATTTTATCAAGTCTTGTTTTGATGTGATACATCCCATTATCACACATGCTCGAGAAAGAGCGTCAGCAGTTATGTTCTCTTTTCCAGGTCGGTAAATGATTTCATAGGTGTATTGAGATAGCTCAAGGCGCCACCTCATGATTTTTTCGTTCTTCACCTTGCCTCTTGCCGTGCTATTGAACATGAATGAAACAGATTTTTGATCAGTAATAAGTTGAAAGAAACGACCAGATAAGTTATGACGCCACTTCCTAATAGATTCTACAATGGCATATGCCTCTTTTCAACTGATGAGTGTCGTTTTTTCACTTTCGTTTAGCATTCGTGAAAAATATGCAACAGGACTTTCATTGTAAGATAGTGTTGCTGCTATGCAGAAATCTGAGGCATCAGTCTCTACAGTGAGAATAGAATAGAATAGAATAGAATAGAATAGAATAGAATAGTTTATTCTCTGCATTTACATATTGTATCAAATATGTTTCACAGTCGTCATACATAATAGACTATATAAAATTTCAATTTCATGAGAATTTACAAATTTAAATGTAAGACAACGTAATAAATACATTTATACATATGTGATGTGAGTACCATAGTAAATAATCGCAAATAACATTTTAAGCACCTCTCTGATCAAAAAGTTCCACCACACTGTAAAAACACATTTCTATTAGCCAGTTCTTCAATTTATTCTTAAACAAAACTTTGGATTCAATTGTAGATAATATAGGTGGGAGAGAGTTCAATATTTTTCTGCTCATGTGATCAGGACTACTTTGGAAAAACGAAGTTCTATGTACATCCAGTCTTAGAGCATTCCTAGACCTCGTGTTGTAGCTATGAATGTCCGATCCTCTAGCCCAGGAAGCTCTATGTTTAAATCCATGTAGTGCAGCCTCGAGTATGTATAGACAGGGAAGAGTGAGACTTCTGGCGCTTTGGAACAGGGGCCTACAAGGGGTTCTGGGAGGTTTCCCAAGCATCATCCTGACTACTCGCTTTTGTGATCTGAATACTCTGCCGATCCAGTTGAAGAGCCCCAGAATATCAAGCCGTATGTTAGTAGAGGTTGGAAGTATCCATAATAAGCCGCGAACACTACGCTCTTGTTCATATTCAACGTTAATCTTGAGATAGCAAATGTCGCTCTGCTCAGTCGTTTCACAACTTCGTCAACATGATTGTTCCACCTCAAACAAGCATCAACCTCAATTCCTAGAAAGCCACAAGCACCTTTGTGTTGATTTCTTTCGAATCCATCTTGAAATCCAGTAAATTAGGGAATGCAGGGCGGTTGGAATCATTAATTATTGAAAAATTGACAAAACAGGTCTTCTCCACGTTGACTTTGAGTCTGTTTGCCCTGCACCAATTCTCGATGCTTTCTATGACGAGCTCTCCCTGCCTTAGAAGTTGCTGCAGATTATTTCCGACAACAAGAAAGTTCGCATCATCTGCAAATAGAACACTACTGGCAACAGGTACATTACTGGGTAAATCATTTATAAACAATGAAAATAATACAGGACCGAGAACTGTCCCTGTGGTACTCCTCTCTTTATCTGGCAAGCTTTCGATCTGTATTTATGATTCACTATTTTCTGTTTTGTGTCTTCAATTTCTACAATCTGCAATCTATCCGTTGTGAATGATTTCAGCCATTTTAGTGCTGACCTCTAAAACCATAATGTCGCAACTTCTCTATCAAAATATCGTGCTCAATACTATCGAATGCTCGTTGGAAATCGATAAAGAAACCCAAAGCCTTTTTTTCAGTATCCAGTGACTTGTATATTCGGCAAAGGAAGTTATTAATGGCATCGATAGTCGACTTTCCGTGTCGAAACCCGAACTGACTTGAGAGAGAATTGCATTTACTTCAAGGTGCTCTGCAACGGTTGTTATAGCCAATTTCTCATACAACTTAGCAAATGAGCTCGTGACTGATATTGGTTCGAAAGTTGCTTACTTCTGAAGTGGATCCTTTTTTATGAACTGGAATAACTTTCCCCACCTTCAATTGACAAGGAAACGTTCCTGAGCTGAATGATAAATTGATAAGCTTTGTTGTTATACTTCTTATTGGCTCGAAACACTCCTTCAATATACTGCTTGGAATATCACACTCCACTCGACATTTTGCTCTTGACATTTTTTCAAGGCTGAAGAAACCTCCTCCTCTGAAAATTTAGGAAATCTATCTAAGGTGGCGCCTACGTACATACGATTTGATAGCAAAGGCTTGAACGATAAGTTTGAGTGCATAGTTTGATCAGCAACATTATGAATACTCATTTATCCTATTTGGTATGAGATCAATCGAGCAGACTTCGACACGATTAAGAGTTTCATGCAAAGACATATCTGGGCTTTCTAAAATTCGTTGGCGGATTTCGGATGAATATAAACCTGCAATCAATGCTTCTTTTGTGCTCCCTCTCGATTCTCTGTAGCAGAGACCGCTGTAAAATTACATTAGGCTGAGTTCTTTCAGTTTTAGGAAAAATTATCGATGGAACTCACCTTGTTTTTTGTTTCTATTAGAGAGAAGGTACCTTGTAAGATTTCGCTTTTCTTCATGATAAATATGCCTTCAAGGATGGAGATACTTTCCTCGAATGTAGTACAAATCTATTATCAATTTGTAATTTTCAGCTGACGCAAGGTAACTAAGATATCCAATTCGTATCTTCAGTGTAATAGTTTCTTTCAGTAGGCATCCCAGCATTCTTTCCAGTGTCTCCATTCCAATGGGACACTTAGTGGATCCACACTTAGACATTTTGGTTTGAGAATTTTCCCATTAATTCCGAGTTGAAAGATGTATCAACGGGTTTCATTCGAGATAATTCGGTAGGCTTATCCTGATTCCGTGATGGAGATTCAACATTATTTTGATCCGGGTTTTCCTCTTTGGCATTTTGATTACCGGTACTTATTTAGTCATAAAATTGTAATAAATAGAGACAATGAAGAGCTAGAATAATGGCTTTTATTGACTAGAATAAATGAGATAAAATAACAACTTTCTGATGATTTAGAATAATTCAAACAACTGATTTATGACATATGATTATCATATCACCCTGCATTACAATAACAACTATTCAATGAATTCTTCTTTTCGTTTCATATCATTTATTGTTATCTCTTTCTTTCGCTCTCAGTGAAGTTAAGAATGACTAAGCTGTAGCCTACACTAGTATCCAATCTGTTTACTGCCTCCTGTAATTATTATGATAAGATTGCGTTGTACGAATTCAGTTATCGCAATCAGATATCGGTGTTAGGTGCAATATTGGTTGTGACAATTCAGATAGCGGTGGAGGCCGAAATAGCAATCTGATATTGTCTGTGATATTCTAGCTGCGTACCGAACCCTGGAATTATCTTCAGAGTGACTCAGTGCAGTGAGTGCATGCATTATAGAATAATTGTAGGGGGCGATTGAAACAGTTTATTCGATGGTTTTTGCTATTACGATCACGGTGTCAGCTTGTTTTATTCCAAACTTCATTTCTACTCAACTTACTTATTTATGCAACTCCGAACCCATTTCTTGTTATTTGGTTTTAGCAAAAACTGCTTCTTTTGTTTAAAGAATTCTCACTAATTTTTTTATTTGAGTGTTCTGGATCCTTCTATGGGTTGGAAAAGACTTTTCTTGTTTAAAAGAGGCGCGCCGGAAGTCGCAAGATTGTAAATAACTTTACCCGCTCTGTTAACATATTTTTTATCTTCTTCCTTATTAACTTACTTTCTTTGTTTTTTTTCTTTTTCATTACAATTAAATTATTATAAATTTTACAGAATAGTATATACTCTTATAGAAAAATATATGTCAGTTCTTGAATGTGATGATGATCTCATAGGCTATCATGATACAAGTGAAATAGATGATTTATTCTCATTCGAACCACATAACATCTATATAATAAGAGAGAGTAGGGTTGTGTTTGTTCGTGTGTTCGTTTGTTCGCAAAAACATGTCAACTTGTGGATTGCATACCGGAAAACGGGAATGATTTAAATCTCAAAATTTTGAACATAGATTCTAAAATATCAATCTCGTGCACCTGGAAGCCCAATTTCAATTTTCCTTCTAGATTTTTCAGAATTAGTGTTCAAACTTCATTAATCTTATACTTATAAATTCTTATCTCACTCACTCACTGATCATGATTTCTGGAAAATACTGGATGGATTGCAACAAACTTGGATATAGCTTCCTTAAATGTCCTAGGTGCTCACTAAGACCTCTTGCGATATTTCAACTCTAAGGGTGGTTTTTAAGGGTTAAAGTTCGTCTTTTAGCATGTATATTCTTCTTTTCCCAATCTCCTTATTATAATAGAAATGTCCATATCATATGTTATTATAGATCGATAATCTAGAGAGAGTACCCTTCGAACAGTTGTTAACTGGCAACTTAATTAATAATTTGACAGGTTGGCATTAGTGAGATGACTTCAGTGATCCTATTCTATCAAGACTAATTTAATTTTGTTTTGTATATCCGATCGCGATAACTGCTTAAAAACAATTCGATGAAATTATAATAATTCAGTATATATGTGAGGGTAGTTTCAAAACTTCAGAAGTGTCCGTTGTGGAATCTGTTTGCAAAAATTGAGGAAATTCGACCAAAATTCTACTTGGGAGGAAAAAGGGGTCATTTATTAAAACGGCCAATAGCTTTTTGTTCCTTTTCCCAATATTCTACAAAATCCGCTGCTATTGGACTACTATTCTACAGAGCACTTCCAACACATCAATGATTAATCGAATGATTTGACTCAATAGTTTTCATGCCAAGTTTGTGGCTAATCTCAAAACGATTATAACAATGTTGTAGAATTTTAGATTGGTTCACAAAATAATCTTATCTTTAAATTCCCGAAGCGAAGCACGGGTGCCCTGCTAGTATAAAATATATACAGAAATTGCTCGCTTAATATAACAGGATTATTCTAAATCGAGTGATGATACATAATGGTATTGTACTCATGAATTCACAATAATTTTTAGGAAATCTGTGTTGGGACGCCTAATTGAACTAAACAGTGAGACGTTTTCCCCTTGTCTTTCTCAAGGCATGTACACTTGGTGCGGTCAGAGGCGATCTGAGATCCAGCGTTCTTATAAGGGTAGTCTATGGATATCTGTATTGAAGTGTTCGGGGTTGCTGCATTTATTATTATTCTATTCCATTCCATTTATTCATAGTTACGAATCAAAATCTATAAAGAATAGAATTTTGTAATATAGGAAAGAATTGACTATATACGTACGGGATAGGATTCATCATCTCGTCTTAACTACTGGACTGATTAACATGAATCTTGCATATAGATTCTTGATTTATCGAGGATGCTTATAGGCCTATTTTAAATTCTTCAAGATCTCAAGTAGGTCAGTTTTAAATTCGACCCTTGCGGAGCACGGTTACTTGCTAGTATATAAGAATATGTATGTAGGAATAAGTATACTTAATACCTTGATTGATAAAAGAATAAATAAAGAAGAATAACAATATTTTTTTGAAGACCGCAGTGGCAGGGATTCCAGAAATTCTCAGAAGAGAGAATGAAAAAAAAAGCATAAACCAGAAAGGCAAAACAGTCAAATCGGTTATATCAATGATAAAATAAATACCAATCAATTGTCTGGAAACCTTGAAGTCGTGTTGGTCACCAAGCATAACGAGATTGGAGTAGTTCTTCTGAAGCTTCCCAACCAATCTGGTACAGCCACCTGTCCACCCTCTTCCTAAACACTACCAAACTAAATGCCTCTGCTTCCCTAATCACCCCTGGCACATTTCTGTACAAGACATGGGCCAGGTATGAAGGATTTGTCAATTCAGAGCCGTGAGTCAGCTGAGGTATCTCAAAGCTGTAATTGGATCTGTGGCGAGTTGAGTAGCTATGGTTAACTGTTTCTCCCAGAAGTTCAGTTTGTATTTTTTTATGTGGATCAACAAGGATTTAATAAAAAGTTGTCTAACATTCAGTACGGGAAATTCGATAAACAATTGTCTTGTTGGGTATCTAAAGTCTCTCTTTAAAATTGTTTTATAATTGATCTTTGGGTGACTGCGAGAGGCTCAATGACTGAGGAGGAAGCCCCTCCCCAAGCTAGAATTCCATATAGTATTATAGATTGGACATAGGCAAAGTAAACTACTTTGCACTGATCCACACTCAGAACATTACTAAGCTCTGAAAATGCGTGAAGCAGCTTTCTGAGCCTATTCTTAGCACACTGGACATGTTGTACCCAACTCATCTTGGAATCCAAGACAACGCCCAGGTATTTGTAATGATCAACGCGCTCAATCATACTACAATTACATCCAGCAGACCTGGGATTATTACAAGAATGCATCGTTAGTATTAGAGAGCCTGGATCAGCTTGATTTCTTGTAACTATTGGCATAAACTTCGTTTTTTCCACATTTACTGTAAGGCTATTGTGATCAAACCAGTTCTTATTTTTGACAAATCAATTGAAGCACTCATGTAGGCCTCCTCCCAAGTGCTCCCAGTAGACACTAGTGCTGTGTCATCAGCAAACAGATACAACTCACCTTCAACTACTAATTTTGACAGATTGTTGATATAGATTAGGAATAGCAGTGGCCCAAGGGTGCTTCCCTGGACTACCCCATACTCAACATTCATGCAAACTGATTGCTGTCGATTGTGAAAGTAACTCTTAAACCATCGGAGAGAGATATTTTTTATCCCCAATGATTCAAGTTTTTTTATTAAAATTCTCCTGTCAACTGTATCAAAGGCTTTTGCCAAGTCCAAAAAGGTTATCAGTACTTTTCTTCTTGATTTAATACTACTTGAGATAGCCCTAGACATATTGAAAAGAGTATCAGATGTATTTTGGACTTTTGAAAACCATACTGTGTGTAGGGGGGGAGTTCCACTTTATACATAATAAGCTTAATCTGCTCATAGAAGTAAATAATAGAGAATACACTTATATATGGATGTATTATTAATATTCTGATTATAAAATAGATAATATATGTGCTGATGTATATTTAAGAATGAGTATGTAGGAATATGTATGTAGGAATAAGTATACTTAATACCTTGATTGATAAAAGAATAAATAAAGAAGAAAAACAATATTTTATTGAAGACCGCAGTGGCAGGGATTCCAGAAATTCTCAGAAGAGAGAATGAAAAAAAGCATAAACCAGAAAGGCAAAACAGTCAAATCGGTTATATCAATGATAAAATAAATACCAATCAATTGTCTGGAAACCTTGAAGTCGTGTTGGTCACCAAGCATAACGAGATTGGAGTAGTTCTTCTGAAGCTTCCCAACCAATCTGGTACAGCCACCTGTCCACCCTCTTCCTAAACACTACCAAACTAAATGCCTCTGCTTCCCTAATCACCCCTGGCACATTTCTGTACAAGATATGGGCCAGGTATGAAGGATTTGTCAATTCAGAGCCGTGAGTCAGCTGAGGTATCTCAAAGCTGTAATTGGATCTGTGGCGAGTTGAGTAGCTATGGTTAACTGTTTCTCCCAGAAGTTCAGTTTTGTATTTTTTTATGTGGATCAACAAGGATTTAATAAAAAGTTGTCTAACATTCAGTACGGGAAATTCGATAAACAATTGTCTTGTTGGGTATCTAAAGTCTCTCTTTAAAATTGTTTTTATAATTGATCTTTGGGTGACTGCGAGAGGCTCAATGACTGAGGAGGAAGCCCCTCCCCAAGCTAGAATTCCATATAGTATTATAGATTGGACATAGGCAAAGTAAACTACTTTGCACTGATCCACACTCAGAACATTACTAAGCTCTGAAAATGCGTGAAGCAGCTTTCTGAGCCTATTCTTAGCACACTGGACATGTTGTACCCAACTCATCTTGGAATCCAAGACAACGCCCAGGTATTTGTAATGATCAACGCGCTCAATCATACTACAATTACATCCAGCAGACCTGGGATTATTACAAGAATGCATCGTTAGTATTAGAGAGCCTGGATCAGCTTGATTTCTTGTAACTATTGGCATAAACTTCGTTTTTTCCACATTTACTGTAAGGCTATTGTGATCAAACCAGTTCTTTATTTTTGACAAATCAATTGAAGCACTCATGTAGGCCTCCTCCCAAGTGCTCCCAGTAGACACTAGTGCTGTGTCATCAGCAAACAGATACAACTCACCTTCAACTACTAATTTTGACAGATTGTTGATATAGATTAGGAATAGCAGTGGCCCAAGGGTGCTTCCCTGGACTACCCCATACTCAACATTCTCTTTATCACTATTTTCACCATTTATGCAAACTGATTGCTGTCGATTGTGAAAGTAACTCTTAAACCATCGGAGAGAGATATTTTTTATCCCCAATGATTCAAGTTTTTTTATTAAAATTCTCCTGTCAACTGTATCAAAGGCTTTTGCCAAGTCCAAAAAGGTTATCAGTACTTTTCTTCTTGATTTAATACTACTTGAGATAGCCCTAGACATATTGAAAAGAGTATCAGATGTATTTTTGGACTTTTGAAAACCATACTGTGAGTTGGAGATGAGATTGTACTCGTTTAAATACTTAGTCAGTTGTATTTTTATACACTTTTCGATTATTTTAGATAATGTTGCCAACAAAGAAATAGGTCTGTAATTGGAGAATATGCCTTTGGGGCCTGATTTATAAATAGGTATTACTCTGGCTGTTTTGAGAGCGCAAGGAAAGTGTCCAACCAGAATGCTTAAATTGACTATATGTAGGATAGGATGTATTAATATGTCAATATTGTTTTTAATCACTCTAGTAGGGATTCCATCACAACCTGGAGCTGATCGCCCTTTCAAACTCTTCACTACCTCCTCCAATTCCTGCCTTGAGACCGGTTGCAGTTGAAATTCAGAGTCCGCAGCATGTTCATCATCTCTCACTACTGGTGCATCCTGGGTTATTATAGAATTTGCTAGGTTTGTCCCAACTTTGGCAAAATATTGATTAAATTGGTTGGCAATTTCTTTAGTTTTTTGAGAGTCGATGACTTCACCAGGGCGGGAGAATGCACTAACGGGGAATGATTTACTATTATCTATACGACCTGAGATTTCGTTTATAACCGACCAAAATTTTCTAGGGTTACCAGTCGCTTCTTCAACTTTGTTTTTGTAATAGTTATACTTGGCTCGCTTGATTGCTGAATGTAGCATATTTCTATATTGAGTAAACTCATTTCTAAGGAGATAGTTAAATGGTTGTCTATTGAGTTTTTTTCTGAGTTTATCACGATGTCGAATAGAATTTACTAGTCCAGCAGTTATCCATGGTTTGAGTTGAGTATTTCTAGATGAAACTTTTACTTCATGTGATTTTTCGGCAATTATGTTTTGTACCGATTCAATGAAAATATCTGTTGCATTGTCAACGTTGTTTTGTTCAATGACTCTATTCCAATTGTGACTAGAAAGTGTGTTCCTCACCTTTTTCCAGTCTGTTTTAATAATGACTCTATCTGTATTAGGCGGCTTATGAGTTTTTGTCGATAATATATTCAAGCAAATAGCATAGTGATCGGTAACCGAGGACTGCAGAATAACAGAAGATGCATTGAAGAAACGCGGAAGCTTGACAAAAAAGTGGTCAATACAGGTTCCGCTGGCCGGCCGTGTAACCTTGTCAATACAGGGCACAAATCCTGCGTCACTCAAAATATCGATATAATGCTCCTCAACAGAGCCAGGGGCAACATTCAACGTATCGCAATTGAAATCACCTGCCAGAATTCGGACGACACCTGGCGATTGTTCATTGCAATATACGTTTAACGCGTTTATGAATGTAGTTAGATTAGTGCTGGGGCTGCGGTAGACAGCTAGAATTTCGCATGCCGCCCCCGCCCAGGTAAAGGTGAGAGAGAGACAGGTGGCCAGACCGCCCAGTACCAGTTCATTGCAAGTGACTGGAAGTCCTTCATCGATGTAGACCACCAACCCATCGCTCTGGTTCAGATTATTGAATGATCTAAAAGAATGGTAACCTGAAATGTTAATTGGATGGCTGTCGTCGTTAAGCCATGCCTCAGTTAATATTATGCAGTTAAACTTATGCCCTAATCCCTGTAATACTGTTGAAAATTCGTCAAAGTTACGTCTATAACTACGTATGTTCTGATGAATGACCGAGAAGCCCATGCCACTGCCGTTTCCCATAGAATCTCTATTACTAAATTTACCATGAAAGTCAAATATATCAGCACACTCTGTGCATCTTATTAGAGATACATCAAGTTCATCAAACGATTCTCTTATCATCCACCTTCTAGTGCCTTATGATCGGCATCCCAACGTGACAGCCGTTATTTATAGTAATTATTATAGTAGAAATGTAACTATTTCGTTTCACTAATTTAACATGTTAAAGCAGGAGAGGAAGAAAAGCGTTACTACTATTTTTATGTTTTTCTTTTAGATGACAATAACCCATAGATGAAAAGAAAATTATGTTGAACAAAATAGAGTGAAGGCTTGAATAGGTCAGCGGTCTGATAAAATAAAGCCCAAGCACAGATTGCAAACTTGACTCTGAAGCAATTTCAAGGTGGCAATGCAAGATGCATTGCACAACAGAGACTAAGTTCGACTATGTTAATTAGTTTTAAAATATCAAAATTTAAAATTTTTAGTTTAGGCATTAGTTTTGAAGTGTAAATTGGACTTTTTGAAGTGAAAAGTGGAATCTAACCTCCTTTTTGGAGACTTTTATTTGTAAAAATTTGGGAGAAGACAGTTTTGGGCTATGCCTGTTGTCTTTTCCCAATCATATTTTAATTATGATTGTGATTGTGAATAAAATAATTAAAATAAAATGTTTACCTATTCATAACAACGTAAACAATCATAATTTCAGCTATGACCTATGTTAAGATAAACAAATTTACGATGCATAAGTTTAAGACAAGTTTGGTATTATATATGTGTGGCATAGAAAAAAAAATATGTATAGCCTATCAGAAACTAATGGCATTACGATATTATTCATGGTTATTAATTCATCATTTGTGGAATTTGAACCTACAATATTGGTGAAACACAGTAAGCTTAGTAATCTTAATTGAGCTGTGGTAGCACCAGTGAGGATAGAAGAGAGAGCTA